>NW_027444494.1:0-21991 GCF_048569485.1 Anomaloglossus baeobatrachus | reverse complement strand
ACAGTCATGGGTGATGAATGTTTGCAACCTACTGCGAAGCCTCATACCGCAATATAAGGAACGTCAAATACTAAGAAAGGGCGGCCTATGAAAGAATTACTACTTTCAATAAGTACACTTAAACGGCTAATTGGGAATAGAAAAACTGTAAAAAGCCCTCTGAGAAAGCCCCCCTCTAACCTTTGATAGTAAGCTTTTCTGTAGTCTGCCTGTTGATGTATTTTCCGTTTGAACTGTGCACAACATGAAGAGACGGAACACTGGCGGCTTGTCACAATGCCCCCCGATGACATCACAATAGCGCTGCTGCCTAGAAAACAAGCTGCGCAGAAGAAGTTGTTCTTTGGGTGGGAGGGTGGGCTAGTGGAAGGAGGGGGCAATCTCTTTTTTTCCCGGGTGGTAGGGGGATGACAGGAGAAGGGAAGCGGGTGGTGAGAAAGGTACAGAGGGCAGGGTTTGGGGGCTGGGAAGGAAAGGGAAAAGATTAGGGTTTGGGGATGATGAAAGGGCTTTCTACGGGTAAGGATGGCAAAGGGTGGCAGTGACGGAAAGTCAGGCAACCTGTCCTGTCCGTCTTTTTGTATCGTGAATTGGAAAGACTGCAAGGGGGAGGGGAGTTGCTTGCGCCCTAAAGGAGGAGTTATTCAGATTCATTGCAGTGGGCGGCGGCTGCAAAACGCACCATTCTTCTTGTTTTGGCTCTGCAAAGCAGCCTTTTCAAGGGTTGGCTTGGGTGACAAAATGTCTTGTGTAGGCGTGGGTTTGTCTCCCTCTCGCTCTCTCTCCCCAAGATGTGTCCGGCATAGGCCAGGGTGCCACTCGAGGCCCAAACCAATTCTGGTTATCGCTTCTCGGCCTTTTGGCTAAGATCAAGTGTAGTATCTGTTCTTATCAGTTTAATATCTGATACGTCCCCTATCTGGGGACCATATATTAAATGGATTTTTAGAACAGGGAGATGGAAAAAGAGCTTGCTCTGTCCACTCCACGCATTGACCTGGTATTGCAGTACCTCCAGGAACGGTGCACCCCTTCTTAACCCAGTTTCCAAAAGCAGAACTCAATTCACCTGATTCATATTAGCCCGATTTAATGAATTGGAAGAAAGCATACGTCTTCATATGCACCTCAATTTGGCCCATTCACTTTTCACACTTCCTCCTTTTGTTTTTTATCTTTCACACTTTTGACTTTCTTTATTCATCCAAATAGCAAACTCATCACCACTCAACCTGACCAACTCGGCTATGTCCCCGTGCTGCAGTTCTCTGTCTTATCTAGATCATTTGCAATTGAATGGAATAGATCCCTTTTGGACAAAGTGGATTCACCTGCTGCTGCAGTGACCACAGGTGTGATAACATCTAGAATTGGCATCTGGTGCGATCTCTCCGCTTCCACTCCAAAGAAAGTTACCTGTTTATTCCTATCATGCATTGGTTTTTGGGGTTTTCTTTGAGTAATGATGATCTCTTTAGTAGTCTGTTGGCGCCCTCTCCTGGAGGAATAGTTTGCTTGCTCTTGGACATTCTAAAAGAGAGGTCATGATAGACATTGAGCTTCTGAGCTCAATTGGGGACAGTCATGGGTGATGAATGTTTGCAACCTACTGCGAAGCCTCATACCGCAATATAAGGAACGTCAAATACTAAGAAAGGGCGGCCTATGAAAGAATTACTACTTTCAATAAGTACACTTAAACGGCTAATTGGGAATAGAAAAACTGTAAAAAGCCCTCTGAGAAAGCCCCCCTCTAACCTTTGATAGTAAGCTTTTCTGTAGTCTGCCTGTTGATGTATTTTCCGTTTGAACTGTGCACAACATGAAGAGACGGAACACTGGCGGCTTGTCACAATGCCCCCCGATGACATCACAATAGCGCTGCTGCCTAGAAAACAAGCTGCGCAGAAGAAGTTGTTCTTTGGGTGGGAGGGTGGGCTAGTGGAAGGAGGGGGCAATCTCTTTTTTTCCCGGGTGGTAGGGGGATGACAGGAGAAGGGAAGCGGGTGGTGAGAAAGGTACAGAGGGCAGGGTTTGGGGGCTGGGAAGGAAAGGGAAAAGATTAGGGTTTGGGGATGATGAAAGGGCTTTCTACGGGTAAGGATGGCAAAGGGTGGCAGTGACGGAAAGTCAGGCAACCTGTCCTGTCCGTCTTTTTGTATCGTGAATTGGAAAGACTGCAAGGGGGAGGGGAGTTGCTTGCGCCCTAAAGGAGGAGTTATTCAGATTCATTGCAGTGGGCGGCGGCTGCAAAACGCACCATTCTTCTTGTTTTGGCTCTGCAAAGCAGCCTTTTCAAGGGTTGGCTTGGGTGACAAAATGTCTTGTGTAGGCGTGGGTTTGTCTCCCTCTCGCTCTCTCTCCCCAAGATGTGTCCGGCATAGGCCAGGGTGCCACTCGAGGCCCAAACCAATTCTGGTTATCGCTTCTCGGCCTTTTGGCTAAGATCAAGTGTAGTATCTGTTCTTATCAGTTTAATATCTGATACGTCCCCTATCTGGGGACCATATATTAAATGGATTTTTAGAACAGGGAGATGGAAAAAGAGCTTGCTCTGTCCACTCCACGCATTGACCTGGTATTGCAGTACCTCCAGGAACGGTGCACCCCTTCTTAACCCAGTTTCCAAAAGCAGAACTCAATTCACCTGATTCATATTAGCCCGATTTAATGAATTGGAAGAAAGCATACGTCTTCATATGCACCTCAATTTGGCCCATTCACTTTTCACACTTCCTCCTTTTGTTTTTTATCTTTCACACTTTTGACTTTCTTTATTCATCCAAATAGCAAACTCATCACCACTCAACCTGACCAACTCGGCTATGTCCCCGTGCTGCAGTTCTCTGTCTTATCTAGATCATTTGCAATTGAATGGAATAGATCCCTTTTGGACAAAGTGGATTCACCTGCTGCTGCAGTGACCACAGGTGTGATAACATCTAGAATTGGCATCTGGTGCGATCTCTCCGCTTCCACTCCAAAGAAAGTTACCTGTTTATTCCTATCATGCATTGGTTTTTGGGGTTTTCTTTGAGTAATGATGATCTCTTTAGTAGTCTGTTGGCGCCCTCTCCTGGAGGAATAGTTTGCTTGCTCTTGGACATTCTAAAAGAGAGGTCATGATAGACATTGAGCTTCTGAGCTCAATTGGGGACAGTCATGGGTGATGAATGTTTGCAACCTACTGCGAAGCCTCATACCGCAATATAAGGAACGTCAAATACTAAGAAAGGGCGGCCTATGAAAGAATTACTACTTTCAATAAGTACACTTAAACGGCTAATTGGGAATAGAAAAACTGTAAAAAGCCCTCTGAGAAAGCCCCCCTCTAACCTTTGATAGTAAGCTTTTCTGTAGTCTGCCTGTTGATGTATTTTCCGTTTGAACTGTGCACAACATGAAGAGACGGAACACTGGCGGCTTGTCACAATGCCCCCCGATGACATCACAATAGCGCTGCTGCCTAGAAAACAAGCTGCGCAGAAGAAGTTGTTCTTTGGGTGGGAGGGTGGGCTAGTGGAAGGAGGGGGCAATCTCTTTTTTTCCCGGGTGGTAGGGGGATGACAGGAGAAGGGAAGCGGGTGGTGAGAAAGGTACAGAGGGCAGGGTTTGGGGGCTGGGAAGGAAAGGGAAAAGATTAGGGTTTGGGGATGATGAAAGGGCTTTCTACGGGTAAGGATGGCAAAGGGTGGCAGTGACGGAAAGTCAGGCAACCTGTCCTGTCCGTCTTTTTGTATCGTGAATTGGAAAGACTGCAAGGGGGAGGGGAGTTGCTTGCGCCCTAAAGGAGGAGTTATTCAGATTCATTGCAGTGGGCGGCGGCTGCAAAACGCACCATTCTTCTTGTTTTGGCTCTGCAAAGCAGCCTTTTCAAGGGTTGGCTTGGGTGACAAAATGTCTTGTGTAGGCGTGGGTTTGTCTCCCTCTCGCTCTCTCTCCCCAAGATGTGTCCGGCATAGGCCAGGGTGCCACTCGAGGCCCAAACCAATTCTGGTTATCGCTTCTCGGCCTTTTGGCTAAGATCAAGTGTAGTATCTGTTCTTATCAGTTTAATATCTGATACGTCCCCTATCTGGGGACCATATATTAAATGGATTTTTAGAACAGGGAGATGGAAAAAGAGCTTGCTCTGTCCACTCCACGCATTGACCTGGTATTGCAGTACCTCCAGGAACGGTGCACCCCTTCTTAACCCAGTTTCCAAAAGCAGAACTCAATTCACCTGATTCATATTAGCCCGATTTAATGAATTGGAAGAAAGCATACGTCTTCATATGCACCTCAATTTGGCCCATTCACTTTTCACACTTCCTCCTTTTGTTTTTTATCTTTCACACTTTTGACTTTCTTTATTCATCCAAATAGCAAACTCATCACCACTCAACCTGACCAACTCGGCTATGTCCCCGTGCTGCAGTTCTCTGTCTTATCTAGATCATTTGCAATTGAATGGAATAGATCCCTTTTGGACAAAGTGGATTCACCTGCTGCTGCAGTGACCACAGGTGTGATAACATCTAGAATTGGCATCTGGTGCGATCTCTCCGCTTCCACTCCAAAGAAAGTTACCTGTTTATTCCTATCATGCATTGGTTTTTGGGGTTTTCTTTGAGTAATGATGATCTCTTTAGTAGTCTGTTGGCGCCCTCTCCTGGAGGAATAGTTTGCTTGCTCTTGGACATTCTAAAAGAGAGGTCATGATAGACATTGAGCTTCTGAGCTCAATTGGGGACAGTCATGGGTGATGAATGTTTGCAACCTACTGCGAAGCCTCATACCGCAATATAAGGAACGTCAAATACTAAGAAAGGGCGGCCTATGAAAGAATTACTACTTTCAATAAGTACACTTAAACGGCTAATTGGGAATAGAAAAACTGTAAAAAGCCCTCTGAGAAAGCCCCCCTCTAACCTTTGATAGTAAGCTTTTCTGTAGTCTGCCTGTTGATGTATTTTCCGTTTGAACTGTGCACAACATGAAGAGACGGAACACTGGCGGCTTGTCACAATGCCCCCCGATGACATCACAATAGCGCTGCTGCCTAGAAAACAAGCTGCGCAGAAGAAGTTGTTCTTTGGGTGGGAGGGTGGGCTAGTGGAAGGAGGGGGCAATCTCTTTTTTTCCCGGGTGGTAGGGGGATGACAGGAGAAGGGAAGCGGGTGGTGAGAAAGGTACAGAGGGCAGGGTTTGGGGGCTGGGAAGGAAAGGGAAAAGATTAGGGTTTGGGGATGATGAAAGGGCTTTCTACGGGTAAGGATGGCAAAGGGTGGCAGTGACGGAAAGTCAGGCAACCTGTCCTGTCCGTCTTTTTGTATCGTGAATTGGAAAGACTGCAAGGGGGAGGGGAGTTGCTTGCGCCCTAAAGGAGGAGTTATTCAGATTCATTGCAGTGGGCGGCGGCTGCAAAACGCACCATTCTTCTTGTTTTGGCTCTGCAAAGCAGCCTTTTCAAGGGTTGGCTTGGGTGACAAAATGTCTTGTGTAGGCGTGGGTTTGTCTCCCTCTCGCTCTC
This sequence comes from Anomaloglossus baeobatrachus, assembly GCF_048569485.1. Taxonomy (NCBI): domain Eukaryota; kingdom Metazoa; phylum Chordata; class Amphibia; order Anura; family Aromobatidae; genus Anomaloglossus; species Anomaloglossus baeobatrachus. The sequence continues at coordinate 16,476 of NW_027444494.1, read as the reverse complement.
TCTCCCCAAGATGTGTCCGGCATAGGCCAGGGTGCCACTCGAGGCCCAAACCAATTCTGGTTATCGCTTCTCGGCCTTTTGGCTAAGATCAAGTGTAGTATCTGTTCTTATCAGTTTAATATCTGATACGTCCCCTATCTGGGGACCATATATTAAATGGATTTTTAGAACAGGGAGATGGAAAAAGAGCTTGCTCTGTCCACTCCACGCATTGACCTGGTATTGCAGTACCTCCAGGAACGGTGCACCCCTTCTTAACCCAGTTTCCAAAAGCAGAACTCAATTCACCTGATTCATATTAGCCCGATTTAATGAATTGGAAGAAAGCATACGTCTTCATATGCACCTCAATTTGGCCCATTCACTTTTCACACTTCCTCCTTTTGTTTTTTATCTTTCACACTTTTGACTTTCTTTATTCATCCAAATAGCAAACTCATCACCACTCAACCTGACCAACTCGGCTATGTCCCCGTGCTGCAGTTCTCTGTCTTATCTAGATCATTTGCAATTGAATGGAATAGATCCCTTTTGGACAAAGTGGATTCACCTGCTGCTGCAGTGACCACAGGTGTGATAACATCTAGAATTGGCATCTGGTGCGATCTCTCCGCTTCCACTCCAAAGAAAGTTACCTGTTTATTCCTATCATGCATTGGTTTTTGGGGTTTTCTTTGAGTAATGATGATCTCTTTAGTAGTCTGTTGGCGCCCTCTCCTGGAGGAATAGTTTGCTTGCTCTTGGACATTCTAAAAGAGAGGTCATGATAGACATTGAGCTTCTGAGCTCAATTGGGGACAGTCATGGGTGATGAATGTTTGCAACCTACTGCGAAGCCTCATACCGCAATATAAGGAACGTCAAATACTAAGAAAGGGCGGCCTATGAAAGAATTACTACTTTCAATAAGTACACTTAAACGGCTAATTGGGAATAGAAAAACTGTAAAAAGCCCTCTGAGAAAGCCCCCCTCTAACCTTTGATAGTAAGCTTTTCTGTAGTCTGCCTGTTGATGTATTTTCCGTTTGAACTGTGCACAACATGAAGAGACGGAACACTGGCGGCTTGTCACAATGCCCCCCGATGACATCACAATAGCGCTGCTGCCTAGAAAACAAGCTGCGCAGAAGAAGTTGTTCTTTGGGTGGGAGGGTGGGCTAGTGGAAGGAGGGGGCAATCTCTTTTTTTCCCGGGTGGTAGGGGGATGACAGGAGAAGGGAAGCGGGTGGTGAGAAAGGTACAGAGGGCAGGGTTTGGGGGCTGGGAAGGAAAGGGAAAAGATTAGGGTTTGGGGATGATGAAAGGGCTTTCTACGGGTAAGGATGGCAAAGGGTGGCAGTGACGGAAAGTCAGGCAACCTGTCCTGTCCGTCTTTTTGTATCGTGAATTGGAAAGACTGCAAGGGGGAGGGGAGTTGCTTGCGCCCTAAAGGAGGAGTTATTCAGATTCATTGCAGTGGGCGGCGGCTGCAAAACGCACCATTCTTCTTGTTTTGGCTCTGCAAAGCAGCCTTTTCAAGGGTTGGCTTGGGTGACAAAATGTCTTGTGTAGGCGTGGGTTTGTCTCCCTCTCGCTCTCTCTCCCCAAGATGTGTCCGGCATAGGCCAGGGTGCCACTCGAGGCCCAAACCAATTCTGGTTATCGCTTCTCGGCCTTTTGGCTAAGATCAAGTGTAGTATCTGTTCTTATCAGTTTAATATCTGATACGTCCCCTATCTGGGGACCATATATTAAATGGATTTTTAGAACAGGGAGATGGAAAAAGAGCTTGCTCTGTCCACTCCACGCATTGACCTGGTATTGCAGTACCTCCAGGAACGGTGCACCCCTTCTTAACCCAGTTTCCAAAAGCAGAACTCAATTCACCTGATTCATATTAGCCCGATTTAATGAATTGGAAGAAAGCATACGTCTTCATATGCACCTCAATTTGGCCCATTCACTTTTCACACTTCCTCCTTTTGTTTTTTATCTTTCACACTTTTGACTTTCTTTATTCATCCAAATAGCAAACTCATCACCACTCAACCTGACCAACTCGGCTATGTCCCCGTGCTGCAGTTCTCTGTCTTATCTAGATCATTTGCAATTGAATGGAATAGATCCCTTTTGGACAAAGTGGATTCACCTGCTGCTGCAGTGACCACAGGTGTGATAACATCTAGAATTGGCATCTGGTGCGATCTCTCCGCTTCCACTCCAAAGAAAGTTACCTGTTTATTCCTATCATGCATTGGTTTTTGGGGTTTTCTTTGAGTAATGATGATCTCTTTAGTAGTCTGTTGGCGCCCTCTCCTGGAGGAATAGTTTGCTTGCTCTTGGACATTCTAAAAGAGAGGTCATGATAGACATTGAGCTTCTGAGCTCAATTGGGGACAGTCATGGGTGATGAATGTTTGCAACCTACTGCGAAGCCTCATACCGCAATATAAGGAACGTCAAATACTAAGAAAGGGCGGCCTATGAAAGAATTACTACTTTCAATAAGTACACTTAAACGGCTAATTGGGAATAGAAAAACTGTAAAAAGCCCTCTGAGAAAGCCCCCCTCTAACCTTTGATAGTAAGCTTTTCTGTAGTCTGCCTGTTGATGTATTTTCCGTTTGAACTGTGCACAACATGAAGAGACGGAACACTGGCGGCTTGTCACAATGCCCCCCGATGACATCACAATAGCGCTGCTGCCTAGAAAACAAGCTGCGCAGAAGAAGTTGTTCTTTGGGTGGGAGGGTGGGCTAGTGGAAGGAGGGGGCAATCTCTTTTTTTCCCGGGTGGTAGGGGGATGACAGGAGAAGGGAAGCGGGTGGTGAGAAAGGTACAGAGGGCAGGGTTTGGGGGCTGGGAAGGAAAGGGAAAAGATTAGGGTTTGGGGATGATGAAAGGGCTTTCTACGGGTAAGGATGGCAAAGGGTGGCAGTGACGGAAAGTCAGGCAACCTGTCCTGTCCGTCTTTTTGTATCGTGAATTGGAAAGACTGCAAGGGGGAGGGGAGTTGCTTGCGCCCTAAAGGAGGAGTTATTCAGATTCATTGCAGTGGGCGGCGGCTGCAAAACGCACCATTCTTCTTGTTTTGGCTCTGCAAAGCAGCCTTTTCAAGGGTTGGCTTGGGTGACAAAATGTCTTGTGTAGGCGTGGGTTTGTCTCCCTCTCGCTCTCTCTCCCCAAGATGTGTCCGGCATAGGCCAGGGTGCCACTCGAGGCCCAAACCAATTCTGGTTATCGCTTCTCGGCCTTTTGGCTAAGATCAAGTGTAGTATCTGTTCTTATCAGTTTAATATCTGATACGTCCCCTATCTGGGGACCATATATTAAATGGATTTTTAGAACAGGGAGATGGAAAAAGAGCTTGCTCTGTCCACTCCACGCATTGACCTGGTATTGCAGTACCTCCAGGAACGGTGCACCCCTTCTTAACCCAGTTTCCAAAAGCAGAACTCAATTCACCTGATTCATATTAGCCCGATTTAATGAATTGGAAGAAAGCATACGTCTTCATATGCACCTCAATTTGGCCCATTCACTTTTCACACTTCCTCCTTTTGTTTTTTATCTTTCACACTTTTGACTTTCTTTATTCATCCAAATAGCAAACTCATCACCACTCAACCTGACCAACTCGGCTATGTCCCCGTGCTGCAGTTCTCTGTCTTATCTAGATCATTTGCAATTGAATGGAATAGATCCCTTTTGGACAAAGTGGATTCACCTGCTGCTGCAGTGACCACAGGTGTGATAACATCTAGAATTGGCATCTGGTGCGATCTCTCCGCTTCCACTCCAAAGAAAGTTACCTGTTTATTCCTATCATGCATTGGTTTTTGGGGTTTTCTTTGAGTAATGATGATCTCTTTAGTAGTCTGTTGGCGCCCTCTCCTGGAGGAATAGTTTGCTTGCTCTTGGACATTCTAAAAGAGAGGTCATGATAGACATTGAGCTTCTGAGCTCAATTGGGGACAGTCATGGGTGATGAATGTTTGCAACCTACTGCGAAGCCTCATACCGCAATATAAGGAACGTCAAATACTAAGAAAGGGCGGCCTATGAAAGAATTACTACTTTCAATAAGTACACTTAAACGGCTAATTGGGAATAGAAAAACTGTAAAAAGCCCTCTGAGAAAGCCCCCCTCTAACCTTTGATAGTAAGCTTTTCTGTAGTCTGCCTGTTGATGTATTTTCCGTTTGAACTGTGCACAACATGAAGAGACGGAACACTGGCGGCTTGTCACAATGCCCCCCGATGACATCACAATAGCGCTGCTGCCTAGAAAACAAGCTGCGCAGAAGAAGTTGTTCTTTGGGTGGGAGGGTGGGCTAGTGGAAGGAGGGGGCAATCTCTTTTTTTCCCGGGTGGTAGGGGGATGACAGGAGAAGGGAAGCGGGTGGTGAGAAAGGTACAGAGGGCAGGGTTTGGGGGCTGGGAAGGAAAGGGAAAAGATTAGGGTTTGGGGATGATGAAAGGGCTTTCTACGGGTAAGGATGGCAAAGGGTGGCAGTGACGGAAAGTCAGGCAACCTGTCCTGTCCGTCTTTTTGTATCGTGAATTGGAAAGACTGCAAGGGGGAGGGGAGTTGCTTGCGCCCTAAAGGAGGAGTTATTCAGATTCATTGCAGTGGGCGGCGGCTGCAAAACGCACCATTCTTCTTGTTTTGGCTCTGCAAAGCAGCCTTTTCAAGGGTTGGCTTGGGTGACAAAATGTCTTGTGTAGGCGTGGGTTTGTCTCCCTCTCGCTCTCTCTCCCCAAGATGTGTCCGGCATAGGCCAGGGTGCCACTCGAGGCCCAAACCAATTCTGGTTATCGCTTCTCGGCCTTTTGGCTAAGATCAAGTGTAGTATCTGTTCTTATCAGTTTAATATCTGATACGTCCCCTATCTGGGGACCATATATTAAATGGATTTTTAGAACAGGGAGATGGAAAAAGAGCTTGCTCTGTCCACTCCACGCATTGACCTGGTATTGCAGTACCTCCAGGAACGGTGCACCCCTTCTTAACCCAGTTTCCAAAAGCAGAACTCAATTCACCTGATTCATATTAGCCCGATTTAATGAATTGGAAGAAAGCATACGTCTTCATATGCACCTCAATTTGGCCCATTCACTTTTCACACTTCCTCCTTTTGTTTTTTATCTTTCACACTTTTGACTTTCTTTATTCATCCAAATAGCAAACTCATCACCACTCAACCTGACCAACTCGGCTATGTCCCCGTGCTGCAGTTCTCTGTCTTATCTAGATCATTTGCAATTGAATGGAATAGATCCCTTTTGGACAAAGTGGATTCACCTGCTGCTGCAGTGACCACAGGTGTGATAACATCTAGAATTGGCATCTGGTGCGATCTCTCCGCTTCCACTCCAAAGAAAGTTACCTGTTTATTCCTATCATGCATTGGTTTTTGGGGTTTTCTTTGAGTAATGATGATCTCTTTAGTAGTCTGTTGGCGCCCTCTCCTGGAGGAATAGTTTGCTTGCTCTTGGACATTCTAAAAGAGAGGTCATGATAGACATTGAGCTTCTGAGCTCAATTGGGGACAGTCATGGGTGATGAATGTTTGCAACCTACTGCGAAGCCTCATACCGCAATATAAGGAACGTCAAATACTAAGAAAGGGCGGCCTATGAAAGAATTACTACTTTCAATAAGTACACTTAAACGGCTAATTGGGAATAGAAAAACTGTAAAAAGCCCTCTGAGAAAGCCCCCCTCTAACCTTTGATAGTAAGCTTTTCTGTAGTCTGCCTGTTGATGTATTTTCCGTTTGAACTGTGCACAACATGAAGAGACGGAACACTGGCGGCTTGTCACAATGCCCCCCGATGACATCACAATAGCGCTGCTGCCTAGAAAACAAGCTGCGCAGAAGAAGTTGTTCTTTGGGTGGGAGGGTGGGCTAGTGGAAGGAGGGGGCAATCTCTTTTTTTCCCGGGTGGTAGGGGGATGACAGGAGAAGGGAAGCGGGTGGTGAGAAAGGTACAGAGGGCAGGGTTTGGGGGCTGGGAAGGAAAGGGAAAAGATTAGGGTTTGGGGATGATGAAAGGGCTTTCTACGGGTAAGGATGGCAAAGGGTGGCAGTGACGGAAAGTCAGGCAACCTGTCCTGTCCGTCTTTTTGTATCGTGAATTGGAAAGACTGCAAGGGGGAGGGGAGTTGCTTGCGCCCTAAAGGAGGAGTTATTCAGATTCATTGCAGTGGGCGGCGGCTGCAAAACGCACCATTCTTCTTGTTTTGGCTCTGCAAAGCAGCCTTTTCAAGGGTTGGCTTGGGTGACAAAATGTCTTGTGTAGGCGTGGGTTTGTCTCCCTCTCGCTCTCTCTCCCCAAGATGTGTCCGGCATAGGCCAGGGTGCCACTCGAGGCCCAAACCAATTCTGGTTATCGCTTCTCGGCCTTTTGGCTAAGATCAAGTGTAGTATCTGTTCTTATCAGTTTAATATCTGATACGTCCCCTATCTGGGGACCATATATTAAATGGATTTTTAGAACAGGGAGATGGAAAAAGAGCTTGCTCTGTCCACTCCACGCATTGACCTGGTATTGCAGTACCTCCAGGAACGGTGCACCCCTTCTTAACCCAGTTTCCAAAAGCAGAACTCAATTCACCTGATTCATATTAGCCCGATTTAATGAATTGGAAGAAAGCATACGTCTTCATATGCACCTCAATTTGGCCCATTCACTTTTCACACTTCCTCCTTTTGTTTTTTATCTTTCACACTTTTGACTTTCTTTATTCATCCAAATAGCAAACTCATCACCACTCAACCTGACCAACTCGGCTATGTCCCCGTGCTGCAGTTCTCTGTCTTATCTAGATCATTTGCAATTGAATGGAATAGATCCCTTTTGGACAAAGTGGATTCACCTGCTGCTGCAGTGACCACAGGTGTGATAACATCTAGAATTGGCATCTGGTGCGATCTCTCCGCTTCCACTCCAAAGAAAGTTACCTGTTTATTCCTATCATGCATTGGTTTTTGGGGTTTTCTTTGAGTAATGATGATCTCTTTAGTAGTCTGTTGGCGCCCTCTCCTGGAGGAATAGTTTGCTTGCTCTTGGACATTCTAAAAGAGAGGTCATGATAGACATTGAGCTTCTGAGCTCAATTGGGGACAGTCATGGGTGATGAATGTTTGCAACCTACTGCGAAGCCTCATACCGCAATATAAGGAACGTCAAATACTAAGAAAGGGCGGCCTATGAAAGAATTACTACTTTCAATAAGTACACTTAAACGGCTAATTGGGAATAGAAAAACTGTAAAAAGCCCTCTGAGAAAGCCCCCCTCTAACCTTTGATAGTAAGCTTTTCTGTAGTCTGCCTGTTGATGTATTTTCCGTTTGAACTGTGCACAACATGAAGAGACGGAACACTGGCGGCTTGTCACAATGCCCCCCGATGACATCACAATAGCGCTGCTGCCTAGAAAACAAGCTGCGCAGAAGAAGTTGTTCTTTGGGTGGGAGGGTGGGCTAGTGGAAGGAGGGGGCAATCTCTTTTTTTCCCGGGTGGTAGGGGGATGACAGGAGAAGGGAAGCGGGTGGTGAGAAAGGTACAGAGGGCAGGGTTTGGGGGCTGGGAAGGAAAGGGAAAAGATTAGGGTTTGGGGATGATGAAAGGGCTTTCTACGGGTAAGGATGGCAAAGGGTGGCAGTGACGGAAAGTCAGGCAACCTGTCCTGTCCGTCTTTTTGTATCGTGAATTGGAAAGACTGCAAGGGGGAGGGGAGTTGCTTGCGCCCTAAAGGAGGAGTTATTCAGATTCATTGCAGTGGGCGGCGGCTGCAAAACGCACCATTCTTCTTGTTTTGGCTCTGCAAAGCAGCCTTTTCAAGGGTTGGCTTGGGTGACAAAATGTCTTGTGTAGGCGTGGGTTTGTCTCCCTCTCGCTCTCTCTCCCCAAGATGTGTCCGGCATAGGCCAGGGTGCCACTCGAGGCCCAAACCAATTCTGGTTATCGCTTCTCGGCCTTTTGGCTAAGATCAAGTGTAGTATCTGTTCTTATCAGTTTAATATCTGATACGTCCCCTATCTGGGGACCATATATTAAATGGATTTTTAGAACAGGGAGATGGAAAAAGAGCTTGCTCTGTCCACTCCACGCATTGACCTGGTATTGCAGTACCTCCAGGAACGGTGCACCCCTTCTTAACCCAGTTTCCAAAAGCAGAACTCAATTCACCTGATTCATATTAGCCCGATTTAATGAATTGGAAGAAAGCATACGTCTTCATATGCACCTCAATTTGGCCCATTCACTTTTCACACTTCCTCCTTTTGTTTTTTATCTTTCACACTTTTGACTTTCTTTATTCATCCAAATAGCAAACTCATCACCACTCAACCTGACCAACTCGGCTATGTCCCCGTGCTGCAGTTCTCTGTCTTATCTAGATCATTTGCAATTGAATGGAATAGATCCCTTTTGGACAAAGTGGATTCACCTGCTGCTGCAGTGACCACAGGTGTGATAACATCTAGAATTGGCATCTGGTGCGATCTCTCCGCTTCCACTCCAAAGAAAGTTACCTGTTTATTCCTATCATGCATTGGTTTTTGGGGTTTTCTTTGAGTAATGATGATCTCTTTAGTAGTCTGTTGGCGCCCTCTCCTGGAGGAATAGTTTGCTTGCTCTTGGACATTCTAAAAGAGAGGTCATGATAGACATTGAGCTTCTGAGCTCAATTGGGGACAGTCATGGGTGATGAATGTTTGCAACCTACTGCGAAGCCTCATACCGCAATATAAGGAACGTCAAATACTAAGAAAGGGCGGCCTATGAAAGAATTACTACTTTCAATAAGTACACTTAAACGGCTAATTGGGAATAGAAAAACTGTAAAAAGCCCTCTGAGAAAGCCCCCCTCTAACCTTTGATAGTAAGCTTTTCTGTAGTCTGCCTGTTGATGTATTTTCCGTTTGAACTGTGCACAACATGAAGAGACGGAACACTGGCGGCTTGTCACAATGCCCCCCGATGACATCACAATAGCGCTGCTGCCTAGAAAACAAGCTGCGCAGAAGAAGTTGTTCTTTGGGTGGGAGGGTGGGCTAGTGGAAGGAGGGGGCAATCTCTTTTTTTCCCGGGTGGTAGGGGGATGACAGGAGAAGGGAAGCGGGTGGTGAGAAAGGTACAGAGGGCAGGGTTTGGGGGCTGGGAAGGAAAGGGAAAAGATTAGGGTTTGGGGATGATGAAAGGGCTTTCTACGGGTAAGGATGGCAAAGGGTGGCAGTGACGGAAAGTCAGGCAACCTGTCCTGTCCGTCTTTTTGTATCGTGAATTGGAAAGACTGCAAGGGGGAGGGGAGTTGCTTGCGCCCTAAAGGAGGAGTTATTCAGATTCATTGCAGTGGGCGGCGGCTGCAAAACGCACCATTCTTCTTGTTTTGGCTCTGCAAAGCAGCCTTTTCAAGGGTTGGCTTGGGTGACAAAATGTCTTGTGTAGGCGTGGGTTTGTCTCCCTCTCGCTCTCTCTCCCCAAGATGTGTCCGGCATAGGCCAGGGTGCCACTCGAGGCCCAAACCAATTCTGGTTATCGCTTCTCGGCCTTTTGGCTAAGATCAAGTGTAGTATCTGTTCTTATCAGTTTAATATCTGATACGTCCCCTATCTGGGGACCATATATTAAATGGATTTTTAGAACAGGGAGATGGAAAAAGAGCTTGCTCTGTCCACTCCACGCATTGACCTGGTATTGCAGTACCTCCAGGAACGGTGCACCCCTTCTTAACCCAGTTTCCAAAAGCAGAACTCAATTCACCTGATTCATATTAGCCCGATTTAATGAATTGGAAGAAAGCATACGTCTTCATATGCACCTCAATTTGGCCCATTCACTTTTCACACTTCCTCCTTTTGTTTTTTATCTTTCACACTTTTGACTTTCTTTATTCATCCAAATAGCAAACTCATCACCACTCAACCTGACCAACTCGGCTATGTCCCCGTGCTGCAGTTCTCTGTCTTATCTAGATCATTTGCAATTGAATGGAATAGATCCCTTTTGGACAAAGTGGATTCACCTGCTGCTGCAGTGACCACAGGTGTGATAACATCTAGAATTGGCATCTGGTGCGATCTCTCCGCTTCCACTCCAAAGAAAGTTACCTGTTTATTCCTATCATGCATTGGTTTTTGGGGTTTTCTTTGAGTAATGATGATCTCTTTAGTAGTCTGTTGGCGCCCTCTCCTGGAGGAATAGTTTGCTTGCTCTTGGACATTCTAAAAGAGAGGTCATGATAGACATTGAGCTTCTGAGCTCAATTGGGGACAGTCATGGGTGATGAATGTTTGCAACCTACTGCGAAGCCTCATACCGCAATATAAGGAACGTCAAATACTAAGAAAGGGCGGCCTATGAAAGAATTACTACTTTCAATAAGTACACTTAAACGGCTAATTGGGAATAGAAAAACTGTAAAAAGCCCTCTGAGAAAGCCCCCCTCTAACCTTTGATAGTAAGCTTTTCTGTAGTCTGCCTGTTGATGTATTTTCCGTTTGAACTGTGCACAACATGAAGAGACGGAACACTGGCGGCTTGTCACAATGCCCCCCGATGACATCACAATAGCGCTGCTGCCTAGAAAACAAGCTGCGCAGAAGAAGTTGTTCTTTGGGTGGGAGGGTGGGCTAGTGGAAGGAGGGGGCAATCTCTTTTTTTCCCGGGTGGTAGGGGGATGACAGGAGAAGGGAAGCGGGTGGTGAGAAAGGTACAGAGGGCAGGGTTTGGGGGCTGGGAAGGAAAGGGAAAAGATTAGGGTTTGGGGATGATGAAAGGGCTTTCTACGGGTAAGGATGGCAAAGGGTGGCAGTGACGGAAAGTCAGGCAACCTGTCCTGTCCGTCTTTTTGTATCGTGAATTGGAAAGACTGCAAGGGGGAGGGGAGTTGCTTGCGCCCTAAAGGAGGAGTTATTCAGATTCATTGCAGTGGGCGGCGGCTGCAAAACGCACCATTCTTCTTGTTTTGGCTCTGCAAAGCAGCCTTTTCAAGGGTTGGCTTGGGTGACAAAATGTCTTGTGTAGGCGTGGGTTTGTCTCCCTCTCGCTCTCTCTCCCCAAGATGTGTCCGGCATAGGCCAGGGTGCCACTCGAGGCCCAAACCAATTCTGGTTATCGCTTCTCGGCCTTTTGGCTAAGATCAAGTGTAGTATCTGTTCTTATCAGTTTAATATCTGATACGTCCCCTATCTGGGGACCATATATTAAATGGATTTTTAGAACAGGGAGATGGAAAAAGAGCTTGCTCTGTCCACTCCACGCATTGACCTGGTATTGCAGTACCTCCAGGAACGGTGCACCCCTTCTTAACCCAGTTTCCAAAAGCAGAACTCAATTCACCTGATTCATATTAGCCCGATTTAATGAATTGGAAGAAAGCATACGTCTTCATATGCACCTCAATTTGGCCCATTCACTTTTCACACTTCCTCCTTTTGTTTTTTATCTTTCACACTTTTGACTTTCTTTATTCATCCAAATAGCAAACTCATCACCACTCAACCTGACCAACTCGGCTATGTCCCCGTGCTGCAGTTCTCTGTCTTATCTAGATCATTTGCAATTGAATGGAATAGATCCCTTTTGGACAAAGTGGATTCACCTGCTGCTGCAGTGACCACAGGTGTGATAACATCTAGAATTGGCATCTGGTGCGATCTCTCCGCTTCCACTCCAAAGAAAGTTACCTGTTTATTCCTATCATGCATTGGTTTTTGGGGTTTTCTTTGAGTAATGATGATCTCTTTAGTAGTCTGTTGGCGCCCTCTCCTGGAGGAATAGTTTGCTTGCTCTTGGACATTCTAAAAGAGAGGTCATGATAGACATTGAGCTTCTGAGCTCAATTGGGGACAGTCATGGGTGATGAATGTTTGCAACCTACTGCGAAGCCTCATACCGCAATATAAGGAACGTCAAATACTAAGAAAGGGCGGCCTATGAAAGAATTACTACTTTCAATAAGTACACTTAAACGGCTAATTGGGAATAGAAAAACTGTAAAAAGCCCTCTGAGAAAGCCCCCCTCTAACCTTTGATAGTAAGCTTTTCTGTAGTCTGCCTGTTGATGTATTTTCCGTTTGAACTGTGCACAACATGAAGAGACGGAACACTGGCGGCTTGTCACAATGCCCCCCGATGACATCACAATAGCGCTGCTGCCTAGAAAACAAGCTGCGCAGAAGAAGTTGTTCTTTGGGTGGGAGGGTGGGCTAGTGGAAGGAGGGGGCAATCTCTTTTTTTCCCGGGTGGTAGGGGGATGACAGGAGAAGGGAAGCGGGTGGTGAGAAAGGTACAGAGGGCAGGGTTTGGGGGCTGGGAAGGAAAGGGAAAAGATTAGGGTTTGGGGATGATGAAAGGGCTTTCTACGGGTAAGGATGGCAAAGGGTGGCAGTGACGGAAAGTCAGGCAACCTGTCCTGTCCGTCTTTTTGTATCGTGAATTGGAAAGACTGCAAGGGGGAGGGGAGTTGCTTGCGCCCTAAAGGAGGAGTTATTCAGATTCATTGCAGTGGGCGGCGGCTGCAAAACGCACCATTCTTCTTGTTTTGGCTCTGCAAAGCAGCCTTTTCAAGGGTTGGCTTGGGTGACAAAATGTCTTGTGTAGGCGTGGGTTTGTCTCCCTCTCGCTCTCTCTCCCCAAGATGTGTCCGGCATAGGCCAGGGTGCCACTCGAGGCCCAAACCAATTCTGGTTATCGCTTCTCGGCCTTTTGGCTAAGATCAAGTGTAGTATCTGTTCTTATCAGTTTAATATCTGATACGTCCCCTATCTGGGGACCATATATTAAATGGATTTTTAGAACAGGGAGATGGAAAAAGAGCTTGCTCTGTCCACTCCACGCATTGACCTGGTATTGCAGTACCTCCAGGAACGGTGCACCCCTTCTTAACCCAGTTTCCAAAAGCAGAACTCAATTCACCTGATTCATATTAGCCCGATTTAATGAATTGGAAGAAAGCATACGTCTTCATATGCACCTCAATTTGGCCCATTCACTTTTCACACTTCCTCCTTTTGTTTTTTATCTTTCACACTTTTGACTTTCTTTATTCATCCAAATAGCAAACTCATCACCACTCAACCTGACCAACTCGGCTATGTCCCCGTGCTGCAGTTCTCTGTCTTATCTAGATCATTTGCAATTGAATGGAATAGATCCCTTTTGGACAAAGTGGATTCACCTGCTGCTGCAGTGACCACAGGTGTGATAACATCTAGAATTGGCATCTGGTGCGATCTCTCCGCTTCCACTCCAAAGAAAGTTACCTGTTTATTCCTATCATGCATTGGTTTTTGGGGTTTTCTTTGAGTAATGATGATCTCTTTAGTAGTCTGTTGGCGCCCTCTCCTGGAGGAATAGTTTGCTTGCTCTTGGACATTCTAAAAGAGAGGTCATGATAGACATTGAGCTTCTGAGCTCAATTGGGGACAGTCATGGGTGATGAATGTTTGCAACCTACTGCGAAGCCTCATACCGCAATATAAGGAACGTCAAATACTAAGAAAGGGCGGCCTATGAAAGAATTACTACTTTCAATAAGTACACTTAAACGGCTAATTGGGAATAGAAAAACTGTAAAAAGCCCTCTGAGAAAGCCCCCCTCTAACCTTTGATAGTAAGCTTTTCTGTAGTCTGCCTGTTGATGTATTTTCCGTTTGAACTGTGCACAACATGAAGAGACGGAACACTGGCGGCTTGTCACAATGCCCCCCGATGACATCACAATAGCGCTGCTGCCTAGAAAACAAGCTGCGCAGAAGAAGTTGTTCTTTGGGTGGGAGGGTGGGCTAGTGGAAGGAGGGGGCAATCTCTTTTTTTCCCGGGTGGTAGGGGGATGACAGGAGAAGGGAAGCGGGTGGTGAGAAAGGTACAGAGGGCAGGGTTTGGGGGCTGGGAAGGAAAGGGAAAAGATTAGGGTTTGGGGATGATGAAAGGGCTTTCTACGGGTAAGGATGGCAAAGGGTGGCAGTGACGGAAAGTCAGGCAACCTGTCCTGTCCGTCTTTTTGTATCGTGAATTGGAAAGACTGCAAGGGGGAGGGGAGTTGCTTGCGCCCTAAAGGAGGAGTTATTCAGATTCATTGCAGTGGGCGGCGGCTGCAAAACGCACCATTCTTCTTGTTTTGGCTCTGCAAAGCAGCCTTTTCAAGGGTTGGCTTGGGTGACAAAATGTCTTGTGTAGGCGTGGGTTTGTCTCCCTCTCGCTCTCTCTCCCCAAGATGTGTCCGGCATAGGCCAGGGTGCCACTCGAGGCCCAAACCAATTCTGGTTATCGCTTCTCGGCCTTTTGGCTAAGATCAAGTGTAGTATCTGTTCTTATCAGTTTAATATCTGATACGTCCCCTATCTGGGGACCATATATTAAATGGATTTTTAGAACAGGGAGATGGAAAAAGAGCTTGCTCTGTCCACTCCACGCATTGACCTGGTATTGCAGTACCTCCAGGAACGGTGCACCCCTTCTTAACCCAGTTTCCAAAAGCAGAACTCAATTCACCTGATTCATATTAGCCCGATTTAATGAATTGGAAGAAAGCATACGTCTTCATATGCACCTCAATTTGGCCCATTCACTTTTCACACTTCCTCCTTTTGTTTTTTATCTTTCACACTTTTGACTTTCTTTATTCATCCAAATAGCAAACTCATCACCACTCAACCTGACCAACTCGGCTATGTCCCCGTGCTGCAGTTCTCTGTCTTATCTAGATCATTTGCAATTGAATGGAATAGATCCCTTTTGGACAAAGTGGATTCACCTGCTGCTGCAGTGACCACAGGTGTGATAACATCTAGAATTGGCATCTGGTGCGATCTCTCCGCTTCCACTCCAAAGAAAGTTACCTGTTTATTCCTATCATGCATTGGTTTTTGGGGTTTTCTTTGAGTAATGATGATCTCTTTAGTAGTCTGTTGGCGCCCTCTCCTGGAGGAATAGTTTGCTTGCTCTTGGACATTCTAAAAGAGAGGTCATGATAGACATTGAGCTTCTGAGCTCAATTGGGGACAGTCATGGGTGATGAATGTTTGCAACCTACTGCGAAGCCTCATACCGCAATATAAGGAACGTCAAATACTAAGAAAGGGCGGCCTATGAAAGAATTACTACTTTCAATAAGTACACTTAAACGGCTAATTGGGAATAGAAAAACTGTAAAAAGCCCTCTGAGAAAGCCCCCCTCTAACCTTTGATAGTAAGCTTTTCTGTAGTCTGCCTGTTGATGTATTTTCCGTTTGAACTGTGCACAACATGAAGAGACGGAACACTGGCGGCTTGTCACAATGCCCCCCGATGACATCACAATAGCGCTGCTGCCTAGAAAACAAGCTGCGCAGAAGAAGTTGTTCTTTGGGTGGGAGGGTGGGCTAGTGGAAGGAGGGGGCAATCTCTTTTTTTCCCGGGTGGTAGGGGGATGACAGGAGAAGGGAAGCGGGTGGTGAGAAAGGTACAGAGGGCAGGGTTTGGGGGCTGGGAAGGAAAGGGAAAAGATTAGGGTTTGGGGATGATGAAAGGGCTTTCTACGGGTAAGGATGGCAAAGGGTGGCAGTGACGGAAAGTCAGGCAACCTGTCCTGTCCGTCTTTTTGTATCGTGAATTGGAAAGACTGCAAGGGGGAGGGGAGTTGCTTGCGCCCTAAAGGAGGAGTTATTCAGATTCATTGCAGTGGGCGGCGGCTGCAAAACGCACCATTCTTCTTGTTTTGGCTCTGCAAAGCAGCCTTTTCAAGGGTTGGCTTGGGTGACAAAATGTCTTGTGTAGGCGTGGGTTTGTCTCCCTCTCGCTCTCTCTCCCCAAGATGTGTCCGGCATAGGCCAGGGTGCCACTCGAGGCCCAAACCAATTCTGGTTATCGCTTCTCGGCCTTTTGGCTAAGATCAAGTGTAGTATCTGTTCTTATCAGTTTAATATCTGATACGTCCCCTATCTGGGGACCATATATTAAATGGATTTTTAGAACAGGGAGATGGAAAAAGAGCTTGCTCTGTCCACTCCACGCATTGACCTGGTATTGCAGTACCTCCAGGAACGGTGCACCCCTTCTTAACCCAGTTTCCAAAAGCAGAACTCAATTCACCTGATTCATATTAGCCCGATTTAATGAATTGGAAGAAAGCATACGTCTTCATATGCACCTCAATTTGGCCCATTCACTTTTCACACTTCCTCCTTTTGTTTTTTATCTTTCACACTTTTGACTTTCTTTATTCATCCAAATAGCAAACTCATCACCACTCAACCTGACCAACTCGGCTATGTCCCCGTGCTGCAGTTCTCTGTCTTATCTAGATCATTTGCAATTGAATGGAATAGATCCCTTTTGGACAAAGTGGATTCACCTGCTGCTGCAGTGACCACAGGTGTGATAACATCTAGAATTGGCATCTGGTGCGATCTCTCCGCTTCCACTCCAAAGAAAGTTACCTGTTTATTCCTATCATGCATTGGTTTTTGGGGTTTTCTTTGAGTAATGATGATCTCTTTA
>NW_027444493.1:0-22006 GCF_048569485.1 Anomaloglossus baeobatrachus | reverse complement strand
TGTCCTGTTTGGTGGAGATGATATTTAATAAAATAAGTAGAAATCCACTAAAAGTTTTGTTTGGTTATATTGCAATCCCGAGATAATCGTCTCCATGCTCCAAATCCATTTTAAAGCCATTTTTAAGGCATTTCGCGCATACATGAAATGAACACATTTTTCTCCAAAACTATAACAGATGCAAGCTTGTCCTGTTTGGTGGAGATGATATTTAATAAAATAAGTAGAAATCCACTAAAAGTTTTGTTTGGTTATCTTGCAATCCCGAGATAATCGTCTCCATGCTCCAAATCCATTTTAAAGCCATTTTTAAGGCATTTCGCGCATACATGAAATGAACACATTTTTCTCCAAAACTATAACAGATGCAAGCTTGTCCTGTTTGGTGGAGATGATATTTAATAAAATAAGTAGAAATCCACTAAAAGTTTTGTTTGGTTATCTTGCAATCCCGAGATAATCGTCTCCATGCTCCAAATCCATTTTAAAGCCATTTTTAAGGCATTTCGCGCATACATGAAATGAACACATTTTTCTCCAAAACTATAACAGATGCAAGCTTGTCCTGTTTGGTGGAGATGATATTTAATAAAATAAGTAGAAATCCACTAAAAGTTTTGTTTGGTTATCTTGCAATCCCGAGATAATCGTCTCCATGCTCCAAATCCATTTTAAAGCCATTTTTAAGGCATTTCGCGCATACATGAAATGAACACATTTTTCTCCAAAACTATAACAGATGCAAGCTTGTCCTGTTTGGTGGAGATGATATTTAATAAAATAAGTAGAAATCCACTAAAAGTTTTGTTTGGTTATCTTGCAATCCCGAGATAATCGTCTCCATGCTCCAAATCCATTTTAAAGCCATTTTTAAGGCATTTCGCGCATACATGAAATGAACACATTTTTCTCCAAAACTATAACAGATGCAAGCTTGTCCTGTTTGGTGGAGATGATATTTAATAAAATAAGTAGAAATCCACTAAAAGTTTTGTTTGGTTATCTTGCAATCCCGAGATAATCGTCTCCATGCTCCAAATCCATTTTAAAGCCATTTTTAAGGCATTTCGCGCATACATGAAATGAACACATTTTTCTCCAAAACTATAACAGATGCAAGCTTGTCCTGTTTGGTGGAGATGATATTTAATAAAATAAGTAGAAATCCACTAAAAGTTTTGTTTGGTTATCTTGCAATCCCGAGATAATCGTCTCCATGCTCCAAATCCATTTTAAAGCCATTTTTAAGGCATTTCGCGCATACATGAAATGAACACATTTTTCTCCAAAACTATAACAGATGCAAGCTTGTCCTGTTTGGTGGAGATGATATTTAATAAAATAAGTAGAAATCCACTAAAAGTTTTGTTTGGTTATCTTGCAATCCCGAGATAATCGTCTCCATGCTCCAAATCCATTTTAAAGCCATTTTTAAGGCATTTCGCGCATACATGAAATGAACACATTTTTCTCCAAAACTATAACAGATGCAAGCTTGTCCTGTTTGGTGGAGATGATATTTAATAAAATAAGTAGAAATCCACTAAAAGTTTTGTTTGGTTATCTTGCAATCCCGAGATAATCGTCTCCATGCTCCAAATCCATTTTAAAGCCATTTTTAAGGCATTTCGCGCATACATGAAATGAACACATTTTTCTCCAAAACTATAACAGATGCAAGCTTGTCCTGTTTGGTGGAGATGATATTTAATAAAATAAGTAGAAATCCACTAAAAGTTTTGTTTGGTTATCTTGCAATCCCGAGATAATCGTCTCCATGCTCCAAATCCATTTTAAAGCCATTTTTAAGGCATTTCGCGCATACATGAAATGAACACATTTTTCTCCAAAACTATAACAGATGCAAGCTTGTCCTGTTTGGTGGAGATGATATTTAATAAAATAAGTAGAAATCCACTAAAAGTTTTGTTTGGTTATCTTGCAATCCCGAGATAATCGTCTCCATGCTCCAAATCCATTTTAAAGCCATTTTTAAGGCATTTCGCGCATACATGAAATGAACACATTTTTCTCCAAAACTATAACAGATGCAAGCTTGTCCTGTTTGGTGGAGATGATATTTAATAAAATAAGTAGAAATCCACTAAAAGTTTTGTTTGGTTATCTTGCAATCCCGAGATAATCGTCTCCATGCTCCAAATCCATTTTAAAGCCATTTTTAAGGCATTTCGCGCATACATGAAATGAACACATTTTTCTCCAAAACTATAACAGATGCAAGCTTGTCCTGTTTGGTGGAGATGATATTTAATAAAATAAGTAGAAATCCACTAAAAGTTTTGTTTGGTTATCTTGCAATCCCGAGATAATCGTCTCCATGCTCCAAATCCATTTTAAAGCCATTTTTAAGGCATTTCGCGCATACATGAAATGAACACATTTTTCTCCAAAACTATAACAGATGCAAGCTTGTCCTGTTTGGTGGAGATGATATTTAATAAAATAAGTAGAAATCCACTAAAAGTTTTGTTTGGTTATCTTGCAATCCCGAGATAATCGTCTCCATGCTCCAAATCCATTTTAAAGCCATTTTTAAGGCATTTCGCGCATACATGAAATGAACACATTTTTCTCCAAAACTATAACAGATGCAAGCTTGTCCTGTTTGGTGGAGATGATATTTAATAAAATAAGTAGAAATCCACTAAAAGTTTTGTTTGGTTATCTTGCAATCCCGAGATAATCGTCTCCATGCTCCAAATCCATTTTAAAGCCATTTTTAAGGCATTTCGCGCATACATGAAATGAACACATTTTTCTCCAAAACTATAACAGATGCAAGCTTGTCCTGTTTGGTGGAGATGATATTTAATAAAATAAGTAGAAATCCACTAAAAGTTTTGTTTGGTTATCTTGCAATCCCGAGATAATCGTCTCCATGCTCCAAATCCATTTTAAAGCCATTTTTAAGGCATTTCGCGCATACATGAAATGAACACATTTTTCTCCAAAACTATAACAGATGCAAGCTTGTCCTGTTTGGTGGAGATGATATTTAATAAAATAAGTAGAAATCCACTAAAAGTTTTGTTTGGTTATCTTGCAATCCCGAGATAATCGTCTCCATGCTCCAAATCCATTTTAAAGCCATTTTTAAGGCATTTCGCGCATACATGAAATGAACACATTTTTCTCCAAAACTATAACAGATGCAAGCTTGTCCTGTTTGGTGGAGATGATATTTAATAAAATAAGTAGAAATCCACTAAAAGTTTTGTTTGGTTATCTTGCAATCCCGAGATAATCGTCTCCATGCTCCAAATCCATTTTAAAGCCATTTTTAAGGCATTTCGCGCATACATGAAATGAACACATTTTTCTCCAAAACTATAACAGATGCAAGCTTGTCCTGTTTGGTGGAGATGATATTTAATAAAATAAGTAGAAATCCACTAAAAGTTTTGTTTGGTTATCTTGCAATCCCGAGATAATCGTCTCCATGCTCCAAATCCATTTTAAAGCCATTTTTAAGGCATTTCGCGCATACATGAAATGAACACATTTTTCTCCAAAACTATAACAGATGCAAGCTTGTCCTGTTTGGTGGAGATGATATTTAATAAAATAAGTAGAAATCCACTAAAAGTTTTGTTTGGTTATCTTGCAATCCCGAGATAATCGTCTCCATGCTCCAAATCCATTTTAAAGCCATTTTTAAGGCATTTCGCGCATACATGAAATGAACACATTTTTCTCCAAAACTATAACAGATGCAAGCTTGTCCTGTTTGGTGGAGATGATATTTAATAAAATAAGTAGAAATCCACTAAAAGTTTTGTTTGGTTATCTTGCAATCCCGAGATAATCGTCTCCATGCTCCAAATCCATTTTAAAGCCATTTTTAAGGCATTTCGCGCATACATGAAATGAACACATTTTTCTCCAAAACTATAACAGATGCAAGCTTGTCCTGTTTGGTGGAGATGATATTTAATAAAATAAGTAGAAATCCACTAAAAGTTTTGTTTGGTTATCTTGCAATCCCGAGATAATCGTCTCCATGCTCCAAATCCATTTTAAAGCCATTTTTAAGGCATTTCGCGCATACATGAAATGAACACATTTTTCTCCAAAACTATAACAGATGCAAGCTTGTCCTGTTTGGTGGAGATGATATTTAATAAAATAAGTAGAAATCCACTAAAAGTTTTGTTTGGTTATCTTGCAATCCCGAGATAATCGTCTCCATGCTCCAAATCCATTTTAAAGCCATTTTTAAGGCATTTCGCGCATACATGAAATGAACACATTTTTCTCCAAAACTATAACAGATGCAAGCTTGTCCTGTTTGGTGGAGATGATATTTAATAAAATAAGTAGAAATCCACTAAAAGTTTTGTTTGGTTATCTTGCAATCCCGAGATAATCGTCTCCATGCTCCAAATCCATTTTAAAGCCATTTTTAAGGCATTTCGCGCATACATGAAATGAACACATTTTTCTCCAAAACTATAACAGATGCAAGCTTGTCCTGTTTGGTGGAGATGATATTTAATAAAATAAGTAGAAATCCACTAAAAGTTTTGTTTGGTTATCTTGCAATCCCGAGATAATCGTCTCCATGCTCCAAATCCATTTTAAAGCCATTTTTAAGGCATTTCGCGCATACATGAAATGAACACATTTTTCTCCAAAACTATAACAGATGCAAGCTTGTCCTGTTTGGTGGAGATGATATTTAATAAAATAAGTAGAAATCCACTAAAAGTTTTGTTTGGTTATCTTGCAATCCCGAGATAATCGTCTCCATGCTCCAAATCCATTTTAAAGCCATTTTTAAGGCATTTCGCGCATACATGAAATGAACACATTTTTCTCCAAAACTATAACAGATGCAAGCTTGTCCTGTTTGGTGGAGATGATATTTAATAAAATAAGTAGAAATCCACTAAAAGTTTTGTTTGGTTATCTTGCAATCCCGAGATAATCGTCTCCATGCTCCAAATCCATTTTAAAGCCATTTTTAAGGCATTTCGCGCATACATGAAATGAACACATTTTTCTCCAAAACTATAACAGATGCAAGCTTGTCCTGTTTGGTGGAGATGATATTTAATAAAATAAGTAGAAATCCACTAAAAGTTTTGTTTGGTTATCTTGCAATCCCGAGATAATCGTCTCCATGCTCCAAATCCATTTTAAAGCCATTTTTAAGGCATTTCGCGCATACATGAAATGAACACATTTTTCTCCAAAACTATAACAGATGCAAGCTTGTCCTGTTTGGTGGAGATGATATTTAATAAAATAAGTAGAAATCCACTAAAAGTTTTGTTTGGTTATCTTGCAATCCCGAGATAATCGTCTCCATGCTCCAAATCCATTTTAAAGCCATTTTTAAGGCATTTCGCGCATACATGAAATGAACACATTTTTCTCCAAAACTATAACAGATGCAAGCTTGTCCTGTTTGGTGGAGATGATATTTAATAAAATAAGTAGAAATCCACTAAAAGTTTTGTTTGGTTATCTTGCAATCCCGAGATAATCGTCTCCATGCTCCAAATCCATTTTAAAGCCATTTTTAAGGCATTTCGCGCATACATGAAATGAACACATTTTTCTCCAAAACTATAACAGATGCAAGCTTGTCCTGTTTGGTGGAGATGATATTTAATAAAATAAGTAGAAATCCACTAAAAGTTTTGTTTGGTTATCTTGCAATCCCGAGATAATCGTCTCCATGCTCCAAATCCATTTTAAAGCCATTTTTAAGGCATTTCGCGCATACATGAAATGAACACATTTTTCTCCAAAACTATAACAGATGCAAGCTTGTCCTGTTTGGTGGAGATGATATTTAATAAAATAAGTAGAAATCCACTAAAAGTTTTGTTTGGTTATCTTGCAATCCCGAGATAATCGTCTCCATGCTCCAAATCCATTTTAAAGCCATTTTTAAGGCATTTCGCGCATACATGAAATGAACACATTTTTCTCCAAAACTATAACAGATGCAAGCTTGTCCTGTTTGGTGGAGATGATATTTAATAAAATAAGTAGAAATCCACTAAAAGTTTTGTTTGGTTATCTTGCAATCCCGAGATAATCGTCTCCATGCTCCAAATCCATTTTAAAGCCATTTTTAAGGCATTTCGCGCATACATGAAATGAACACATTTTTCTCCAAAACTATAACAGATGCAAGCTTGTCCTGTTTGGTGGAGATGATATTTAATAAAATAAGTAGAAATCCACTAAAAGTTTTGTTTGGTTATCTTGCAATCCCGAGATAATCGTCTCCATGCTCCAAATCCATTTTAAAGCCATTTTTAAGGCATTTCGCGCATACATGAAATGAACACATTTTTCTCCAAAACTATAACAGATGCAAGCTTGTCCTGTTTGGTGGAGATGATATTTAATAAAATAAGTAGAAATCCACTAAAAGTTTTGTTTGGTTATCTTGCAATCCCGAGATAATCGTCTCCATGCTCCAAATCCATTTTAAAGCCATTTTTAAGGCATTTCGCGCATACATGAAATGAACACATTTTTCTCCAAAACTATAACAGATGCAAGCTTGTCCTGTTTGGTGGAGATGATATTTAATAAAATAAGTAGAAATCCACTAAAAGTTTTGTTTGGTTATCTTGCAATCCCGAGATAATCGTCTCCATGCTCCAAATCCATTTTAAAGCCATTTTTAAGGCATTTCGCGCATACATGAAATGAACACATTTTTCTCCAAAACTATAACAGATGCAAGCTTGTCCTGTTTGGTGGAGATGATATTTAATAAAATAAGTAGAAATCCACTAAAAGTTTTGTTTGGTTATCTTGCAATCCCGAGATAATCGTCTCCATGCTCCAAATCCATTTTAAAGCCATTTTTAAGGCATTTCGCGCATACATGAAATGAACACATTTTTCTCCAAAACTATAACAGATGCAAGCTTGTCCTGTTTGGTGGAGATGATATTTAATAAAATAAGTAGAAATCCACTAAAAGTTTTGTTTGGTTATCTTGCAATCCCGAGATAATCGTCTCCATGCTCCAAATCCATTTTAAAGCCATTTTTAAGGCATTTCGCGCATACATGAAATGAACACATTTTTCTCCAAAACTATAACAGATGCAAGCTTGTCCTGTTTGGTGGAGATGATATTTAATAAAATAAGTAGAAATCCACTAAAAGTTTTGTTTGGTTATCTTGCAATCCCGAGATAATCGTCTCCATGCTCCAAATCCATTTTAAAGCCATTTTTAAGGCATTTCGCGCATACATGAAATGAACACATTTTTCTCCAAAACTATAACAGATGCAAGCTTGTCCTGTTTGGTGGAGATGATATTTAATAAAATAAGTAGAAATCCACTAAAAGTTTTGTTTGGTTATCTTGCAATCCCGAGATAATCGTCTCCATGCTCCAAATCCATTTTAAAGCCATTTTTAAGGCATTTCGCGCATACATGAAATGAACACATTTTTCTCCAAAACTATAACAGATGCAAGCTTGTCCTGTTTGGTGGAGATGATATTTAATAAAATAAGTAGAAATCCACTAAAAGTTTTGTTTGGTTATCTTGCAATCCCGAGATAATCGTCTCCATGCTCCAAATCCATTTTAAAGCCATTTTTAAGGCATTTCGCGCATACATGAAATGAACACATTTTTCTCCAAAACTATAACAGATGCAAGCTTGTCCTGTTTGGTGGAGATGATATTTAATAAAATAAGTAGAAATCCACTAAAAGTTTTGTTTGGTTATCTTGCAATCCCGAGATAATCGTCTCCATGCTCCAAATCCATTTTAAAGCCATTTTTAAGGCATTTCGCGCATACATGAAATGAACACATTTTTCTCCAAAACTATAACAGATGCAAGCTTGTCCTGTTTGGTGGAGATGATATTTAATAAAATAAGTAGAAATCCACTAAAAGTTTTGTTTGGTTATCTTGCAATCCCGAGATAATCGTCTCCATGCTCCAAATCCATTTTAAAGCCATTTTTAAGGCATTTCGCGCATACATGAAATGAACACATTTTTCTCCAAAACTATAACAGATGCAAGCTTGTCCTGTTTGGTGGAGATGATATTTAATAAAATAAGTAGAAATCCACTAAAAGTTTTGTTTGGTTATCTTGCAATCCCGAGATAATCGTCTCCATGCTCCAAATCCATTTTAAAGCCATTTTTAAGGCATTTCGCGCATACATGAAATGAACACATTTTTCTCCAAAACTATAACAGATGCAAGCTTGTCCTGTTTGGTGGAGATGATATTTAATAAAATAAGTAGAAATCCACTAAAAGTTTTGTTTGGTTATCTTGCAATCCCGAGATAATCGTCTCCATGCTCCAAATCCATTTTAAAGCCATTTTTAAGGCATTTCGCGCATACATGAAATGAACACATTTTTCTCCAAAACTATAACAGATGCAAGCTTGTCCTGTTTGGTGGAGATGATATTTAATAAAATAAGTAGAAATCCACTAAAAGTTTTGTTTGGTTATCTTGCAATCCCGAGATAATCGTCTCCATGCTCCAAATCCATTTTAAAGCCATTTTTAAGGCATTTCGCGCATACATGAAATGAACACATTTTTCTCCAAAACTATAACAGATGCAAGCTTGTCCTGTTTGGTGGAGATGATATTTAATAAAATAAGTAGAAATCCACTAAAAGTTTTGTTTGGTTATCTTGCAATCCCGAGATAATCGTCTCCATGCTCCAAATCCATTTTAAAGCCATTTTTAAGGCATTTCGCGCATACATGAAATGAACACATTTTTCTCCAAAACTATAACAGATGCAAGCTTGTCCTGTTTGGTGGAGATGATATTTAATAAAATAAGTAGAAATCCACTAAAAGTTTTGTTTGGTTATCTTGCAATCCCGAGATAATCGTCTCCATGCTCCAAATCCATTTTAAAGCCATTTTTAAGGCATTTCGCGCATACATGAAATGAACACATTTTTCTCCAAAACTATAACAGATGCAAGCTTGTCCTGTTTGGTGGAGATGATATTTAATAAAATAAGTAGAAATCCACTAAAAGTTTTGTTTGGTTATCTTGCAATCCCGAGATAATCGTCTCCATGCTCCAAATCCATTTTAAAGCCATTTTTAAGGCATTTCGCGCATACATGAAATGAACACATTTTTCTCCAAAACTATAACAGATGCAAGCTTGTCCTGTTTGGTGGAGATGATATTTAATAAAATAAGTAGAAATCCACTAAAAGTTTTGTTTGGTTATCTTGCAATCCCGAGATAATCGTCTCCATGCTCCAAATCCATTTTAAAGCCATTTTTAAGGCATTTCGCGCATACATGAAATGAACACATTTTTCTCCAAAACTATAACAGATGCAAGCTTGTCCTGTTTGGTGGAGATGATATTTAATAAAATAAGTAGAAATCCACTAAAAGTTTTGTTTGGTTATCTTGCAATCCCGAGATAATCGTCTCCATGCTCCAAATCCATTTTAAAGCCATTTTTAAGGCATTTCGCGCATACATGAAATGAACACATTTTTCTCCAAAACTATAACAGATGCAAGCTTGTCCTGTTTGGTGGAGATGATATTTAATAAAATAAGTAGAAATCCACTAAAAGTTTTGTTTGGTTATCTTGCAATCCCGAGATAATCGTCTCCATGCTCCAAATCCATTTTAAAGCCATTTTTAAGGCATTTCGCGCATACATGAAATGAACACATTTTTCTCCAAAACTATAACAGATGCAAGCTTGTCCTGTTTGGTGGAGATGATATTTAATAAAATAAGTAGAAATCCACTAAAAGTTTTGTTTGGTTATCTTGCAATCCCGAGATAATCGTCTCCATGCTCCAAATCCATTTTAAAGCCATTTTTAAGGCATTTCGCGCATACATGAAATGAACACATTTTTCTCCAAAACTATAACAGATGCAAGCTTGTCCTGTTTGGTGGAGATGATATTTAATAAAATAAGTAGAAATCCACTAAAAGTTTTGTTTGGTTATCTTGCAATCCCGAGATAATCGTCTCCATGCTCCAAATCCATTTTAAAGCCATTTTTAAGGCATTTCGCGCATACATGAAATGAACACATTTTTCTCCAAAACTATAACAGATGCAAGCTTGTCCTGTTTGGTGGAGATGATATTTAATAAAATAAGTAGAAATCCACTAAAAGTTTTGTTTGGTTATCTTGCAATCCCGAGATAATCGTCTCCATGCTCCAAATCCATTTTAAAGCCATTTTTAAGGCATTTCGCGCATACATGAAATGAACACATTTTTCTCCAAAACTATAACAGATGCAAGCTTGTCCTGTTTGGTGGAGATGATATTTAATAAAATAAGTAGAAATCCACTAAAAGTTTTGTTTGGTTATCTTGCAATCCCGAGATAATCGTCTCCATGCTCCAAATCCATTTTAAAGCCATTTTTAAGGCATTTCGCGCATACATGAAATGAACACATTTTTCTCCAAAACTATAACAGATGCAAGCTTGTCCTGTTTGGTGGAGATGATATTTAATAAAATAAGTAGAAATCCACTAAAAGTTTTGTTTGGTTATCTTGCAATCCCGAGATAATCGTCTCCATGCTCCAAATCCATTTTAAAGCCATTTTTAAGGCATTTCGCGCATACATGAAATGAACACATTTTTCTCCAAAACTATAACAGATGCAAGCTTGTCCTGTTTGGTGGAGATGATATTTAATAAAATAAGTAGAAATCCACTAAAAGTTTTGTTTGGTTATCTTGCAATCCCGAGATAATCGTCTCCATGCTCCAAATCCATTTTAAAGCCATTTTTAAGGCATTTCGCGCATACATGAAATGAACACATTTTTCTCCAAAACTATAACAGATGCAAGCTTGTCCTGTTTGGTGGAGATGATATTTAATAAAATAAGTAGAAATCCACTAAAAGTTTTGTTTGGTTATCTTGCAATCCCGAGATAATCGTCTCCATGCTCCAAATCCATTTTAAAGCCATTTTTAAGGCATTTCGCGCATACATGAAATGAACACATTTTTCTCCAAAACTATAACAGATGCAAGCTTGTCCTGTTTGGTGGAGATGATATTTAATAAAATAAGTAGAAATCCACTAAAAGTTTTGTTTGGTTATCTTGCAATCCCGAGATAATCGTCTCCATGCTCCAAATCCATTTTAAAGCCATTTTTAAGGCATTTCGCGCATACATGAAATGAACACATTTTTCTCCAAAACTATAACAGATGCAAGCTTGTCCTGTTTGGTGGAGATGATATTTAATAAAATAAGTAGAAATCCACTAAAAGTTTTGTTTGGTTATCTTGCAATCCCGAGATAATCGTCTCCATGCTCCAAATCCATTTTAAAGCCATTTTTAAGGCATTTCGCGCATACATGAAATGAACACATTTTTCTCCAAAACTATAACAGATGCAAGCTTGTCCTGTTTGGTGGAGATGATATTTAATAAAATAAGTAGAAATCCACTAAAAGTTTTGTTTGGTTATCTTGCAATCCCGAGATAATCGTCTCCATGCTCCAAATCCATTTTAAAGCCATTTTTAAGGCATTTCGCGCATACATGAAATGAACACATTTTTCTCCAAAACTATAACAGATGCAAGCTTGTCCTGTTTGGTGGAGATGATATTTAATAAAATAAGTAGAAATCCACTAAAAGTTTTGTTTGGTTATCTTGCAATCCCGAGATAATCGTCTCCATGCTCCAAATCCATTTTAAAGCCATTTTTAAGGCATTTCGCGCATACATGAAATGAACACATTTTTCTCCAAAACTATAACAGATGCAAGCTTGTCCTGTTTGGTGGAGATGATATTTAATAAAATAAGTAGAAATCCACTAAAAGTTTTGTTTGGTTATCTTGCAATCCCGAGATAATCGTCTCCATGCTCCAAATCCATTTTAAAGCCATTTTTAAGGCATTTCGCGCATACATGAAATGAACACATTTTTCTCCAAAACTATAACAGATGCAAGCTTGTCCTGTTTGGTGGAGATGATATTTAATAAAATAAGTAGAAATCCACTAAAAGTTTTGTTTGGTTATCTTGCAATCCCGAGATAATCGTCTCCATGCTCCAAATCCATTTTAAAGCCATTTTTAAGGCATTTCGCGCATACATGAAATGAACACATTTTTCTCCAAAACTATAACAGATGCAAGCTTGTCCTGTTTGGTGGAGATGATATTTAATAAAATAAGTAGAAATCCACTAAAAGTTTTGTTTGGTTATCTTGCAATCCCGAGATAATCGTCTCCATGCTCCAAATCCATTTTAAAGCCATTTTTAAGGCATTTCGCGCATACATGAAATGAACACATTTTTCTCCAAAACTATAACAGATGCAAGCTTGTCCTGTTTGGTGGAGATGATATTTAATAAAATAAGTAGAAATCCACTAAAAGTTTTGTTTGGTTATCTTGCAATCCCGAGATAATCGTCTCCATGCTCCAAATCCATTTTAAAGCCATTTTTAAGGCATTTCGCGCATACATGAAATGAACACATTTTTCTCCAAAACTATAACAGATGCAAGCTTGTCCTGTTTGGTGGAGATGATATTTAATAAAATAAGTAGAAATCCACTAAAAGTTTTGTTTGGTTATCTTGCAATCCCGAGATAATCGTCTCCATGCTCCAAATCCATTTTAAAGCCATTTTTAAGGCATTTCGCGCATACATGAAATGAACACATTTTTCTCCAAAACTATAACAGATGCAAGCTTGTCCTGTTTGGTGGAGATGATATTTAATAAAATAAGTAGAAATCCACTAAAAGTTTTGTTTGGTTATCTTGCAATCCCGAGATAATCGTCTCCATGCTCCAAATCCATTTTAAAGCCATTTTTAAGGCATTTCGCGCATACATGAAATGAACACATTTTTCTCCAAAACTATAACAGATGCAAGCTTGTCCTGTTTGGTGGAGATGATATTTAATAAAATAAGTAGAAATCCACTAAAAGTTTTGTTTGGTTATCTTGCAATCCCGAGATAATCGTCTCCATGCTCCAAATCCATTTTAAAGCCATTTTTAAGGCATTTCGCGCATACATGAAATGAACACATTTTTCTCCAAAACTATAACAGATGCAAGCTTGTCCTGTTTGGTGGAGATGATATTTAATAAAATAAGTAGAAATCCACTAAAAGTTTTGTTTGGTTATCTTGCAATCCCGAGATAATCGTCTCCATGCTCCAAATCCATTTTAAAGCCATTTTTAAGGCATTTCGCGCATACATGAAATGAACACATTTTTCTCCAAAACTATAACAGATGCAAGCTTGTCCTGTTTGGTGGAGATGATATTTAATAAAATAAGTAGAAATCCACTAAAAGTTTTGTTTGGTTATCTTGCAATCCCGAGATAATCGTCTCCATGCTCCAAATCCATTTTAAAGCCATTTTTAAGGCATTTCGCGCATACATGAAATGAACACATTTTTCTCCAAAACTATAACAGATGCAAGCTTGTCCTGTTTGGTGGAGATGATATTTAATAAAATAAGTAGAAATCCACTAAAAGTTTTGTTTGGTTATCTTGCAATCCCGAGATAATCGTCTCCATGCTCCAAATCCATTTTAAAGCCATTTTTAAGGCATTTCGCGCATACATGAAATGAACACATTTTTCTCCAAAACTATAACAGATGCAAGCTTGTCCTGTTTGGTGGAGATGATATTTAATAAAATAAGTAGAAATCCACTAAAAGTTTTGTTTGGTTATCTTGCAATCCCGAGATAATCGTCTCCATGCTCCAAATCCATTTTAAAGCCATTTTTAAGGCATTTCGCGCATACATGAAATGAACACATTTTTCTCCAAAACTATAACAGATGCAAGCTTGTCCTGTTTGGTGGAGATGATATTTAATAAAATAAGTAGAAATCCACTAAAAGTTTTGTTTGGTTATCTTGCAATCCCGAGATAATCGTCTCCATGCTCCAAATCCATTTTAAAGCCATTTTTAAGGCATTTCGCGCATACATGAAATGAACACATTTTTCTCCAAAACTATAACAGATGCAAGCTTGTCCTGTTTGGTGGAGATGATATTTAATAAAATAAGTAGAAATCCACTAAAAGTTTTGTTTGGTTATCTTGCAATCCCGAGATAATCGTCTCCATGCTCCAAATCCATTTTAAAGCCATTTTTAAGGCATTTCGCGCATACATGAAATGAACACATTTTTCTCCAAAACTATAACAGATGCAAGCTTGTCCTGTTTGGTGGAGATGATATTTAATAAAATAAGTAGAAATCCACTAAAAGTTTTGTTTGGTTATCTTGCAATCCCGAGATAATCGTCTCCATGCTCCAAATCCATTTTAAAGCCATTTTTAAGGCATTTCGCGCATACATGAAATGAACACATTTTTCTCCAAAACTATAACAGATGCAAGCTTGTCCTGTTTGGTGGAGATGATATTTAATAAAATAAGTAGAAATCCACTAAAAGTTTTGTTTGGTTATCTTGCAATCCCGAGATAATCGTCTCCATGCTCCAAATCCATTTTAAAGCCATTTTTAAGGCATTTCGCGCATACATGAAATGAACACATTTTTCTCCAAAACTATAACAGATGCAAGCTTGTCCTGTTTGGTGGAGATGATATTTAATAAAATAAGTAGAAATCCACTAAAAGTTTTGTTTGGTTATCTTGCAATCCCGAGATAATCGTCTCCATGCTCCAAATCCATTTTAAAGCCATTTTTAAGGCATTTCGCGCATACATGAAATGAACACATTTTTCTCCAAAACTATAACAGATGCAAGCTTGTCCTGTTTGGTGGAGATGATATTTAATAAAATAAGTAGAAATCCACTAAAAGTTTTGTTTGGTTATCTTGCAATCCCGAGATAATCGTCTCCATGCTCCAAATCCATTTTAAAGCCATTTTTAAGGCATTTCGCGCATACATGAAATGAACACATTTTTCTCCAAAACTATAACAGATGCAAGCTTGTCCTGTTTGGTGGAGATGATATTTAATAAAATAAGTAGAAATCCACTAAAAGTTTTGTTTGGTTATCTTGCAATCCCGAGATAATCGTCTCCATGCTCCAAATCCATTTTAAAGCCATTTTTAAGGCATTTCGCGCATACATGAAATGAACACATTTTTCTCCAAAACTATAACAGATGCAAGCTTGTCCTGTTTGGTGGAGATGATATTTAATAAAATAAGTAGAAATCCACTAAAAGTTTTGTTTGGTTATCTTGCAATCCCGAGATAATCGTCTCCATGCTCCAAATCCATTTTAAAGCCATTTTTAAGGCATTTCGCGCATACATGAAATGAACACATTTTTCTCCAAAACTATAACAGATGCAAGCTTGTCCTGTTTGGTGGAGATGATATTTAATAAAATAAGTAGAAATCCACTAAAAGTTTTGTTTGGTTATCTTGCAATCCCGAGATAATCGTCTCCATGCTCCAAATCCATTTTAAAGCCATTTTTAAGGCATTTCGCGCATACATGAAATGAACACATTTTTCTCCAAAACTATAACAGATGCAAGCTTGTCCTGTTTGGTGGAGATGATATTTAATAAAATAAGTAGAAATCCACTAAAAGTTTTGTTTGGTTATCTTGCAATCCCGAGATAATCGTCTCCATGCTCCAAATCCATTTTAAAGCCATTTTTAAGGCATTTCGCGCATACATGAAATGAACACATTTTTCTCCAAAACTATAACAGATGCAAGCTTGTCCTGTTTGGTGGAGATGATATTTAATAAAATAAGTAGAAATCCACTAAAAGTTTTGTTTGGTTATCTTGCAATCCCGAGATAATCGTCTCCATGCTCCAAATCCATTTTAAAGCCATTTTTAAGGCATTTCGCGCATACATGAAATGAACACATTTTTCTCCAAAACTATAACAGATGCAAGCTTGTCCTGTTTGGTGGAGATGATATTTAATAAAATAAGTAGAAATCCACTAAAAGTTTTGTTTGGTTATCTTGCAATCCCGAGATAATCGTCTCCATGCTCCAAATCCATTTTAAAGCCATTTTTAAGGCATTTCGCGCATACATGAAATGAACACATTTTTCTCCAAAACTATAACAGATGCAAGCTTGTCCTGTTTGGTGGAGATGATATTTAATAAAATAAGTAGAAATCCACTAAAAGTTTTGTTTGGTTATCTTGCAATCCCGAGATAATCGTCTCCATGCTCCAAATCCATTTTAAAGCCATTTTTAAGGCATTTCGCGCATACATGAAATGAACACATTTTTCTCCAAAAATAACAGATGCAAGCTTGTCCTGTTTGGTGGAGATGATATTTAATAAAATAAGTAGAAATCCACTAAAAGTTTTGTTTGGTTATCTTGCAATCCCGAGATAATCGTCTCCATGCTCCAAATCCATTTTAAAGCCATTTTTAAGGCATTTCGCGCATACATGAAATGAACACATTTTTCTCCAAAACTATAACAGATGCAAGCTTGTCCTGTTTGGTGGAGATGATATTTAATAAAATAAGTAGAAATCCACTAAAAGTTTTGTTTGGTTATCTTGCAATCCCGAGATAATCGTCTCCATGCTCCAAATCCATTTTAAAGCCATTTTTAAGGCATTTCGCGCATACATGAAATGAACACATTTTTCTCCAAAACTATAACAGATGCAAGCTTGTCCTGTTTGGTGGAGATGATATTTAATAAAATAAGTAGAAATCCACTAAAAGTTTTGTTTGGTTATCTTGCAATCCCGAGATAATCGTCTCCATGCTCCAAATCCATTTTAAAGCCATTTTTAAGGCATTTCGCGCATACATGAAATGAACACATTTTTCTCCAAAACTATAACAGATGCAAGCTTGTCCTGTTTGGTGGAGATGATATTTAATAAAATAAGTAGAAATCCACTAAAAGTTTTGTTTGGTTATCTTGCAATCCCGAGATAATCGTCTCCATGCTCCAAATCCATTTTAAAGCCATTTTTAAGGCATTTCGCGCATACATGAAATGAACACATTTTTCTCCAAAACTATAACAGATGCAAGCTTGTCCTGTTTGGTGGAGATGATATTTAATAAAATAAGTAGAAATCCACTAAAAGTTTTGTTTGGTTATCTTGCAATCCCGAGATAATCGTCTCCATGCTCCAAATCCATTTTAAAGCCATTTTTAAGGCATTTCGCGCATACATGAAATGAACACATTTTTCTCCAAAACTATAACAGATGCAAGCTTGTCCTGTTTGGTGGAGATGATATTTAATAAAATAAGTAGAAATCCACTAAAAGTTTTGTTTGGTTATCTTGCAATCCCGAGATAATCGTCTCCATGCTCCAAATCCATTTTAAAGCCATTTTTAAGGCATTTCGCGCATACATGAAATGAACACATTTTTCTCCAAAACTATAACAGATGCAAGCTTGTCCTGTTTGGTGGAGATGATATTTAATAAAATAAGTAGAAATCCACTCAAAGTTTTGTTTGGTTATCTTGCAATCCCGAGATAATCGTCTCCATGCTCCAAATCCATTTTAAAGCCATTTTTAAGGCATTTCGCGCATACATGAAATGAACACATTTTTCTCCAAAACTATAACAGATGCAAGCTTGTCCTGTTTGGTGGAGATGATATTTAATAAAATAAGTAGAAATCCACTAAAAGTTTTGTTTGGTTATATTGCAATCCCGAGATAATCGTCTCCATGCTCCAAATCCATTTTAAAGCCATTTTTAAGGCATTTCGCGCATACATGAAATGAACACATTTTTCTCCAAAACTATAACAGATGCAAGCTTGTCCTGTTTGGTGGAGATGATATTTAATAAAATAAGTAGAAATCCACTAAAAGTTTTGTTTGGTTATCTTGCAATCCCGAGATAATCGTCTCCATGCTCCAAATCCATTTTAAAGCCATTTTTAAGGCATTTCGCGCATACATGAAATGAACACATTTTTCTCCAAAACTATAACAGATGCAAGCTTGTCCTGTTTGGTGGAGATGATATTTAATAAAATAAGTAGAAATCCACTAAAAGTTTTGTTTGGTTATCTTGCAATCCCGAGATAATCGTCTCCATGCTCCAAATCCATTTTAAAGCCATTTTTAAGGCATTTCGCGCATACATGAAATGAACACATTTTTCTCCAAAACTATAACAGATGCAAGCTTGTCCTGTTTGGTGGAGATGATATTTAATAAAATAAGTAGAAATCCACTAAACGTTTTGTTTGGTTATATTGCAATCCCGAGATAATCGTCTCCATGCTCCAAATCCATTTTAAAGCCATTTTTAAGGCATTTCGCGCATACATGAAATGAACACATTTTTCTCCAAAACTATAACAGATGCAAGCTTGTCCTGTTTGGTGGAGATGATATTTAATAAAATAAGTAGAAATCCACTAAAAGTTTTGTTTGGTTATCTTGCAATCCCGAGATAATCGTCTCCATGCTCCAAATCCATTTTAAAGCCATTTTTAAGGCATTTCGCGCATACATGAAATGAACACATTTTTCTCCAAAACTATAACAGATGCAAGCTTGTCCTGTTTGGTGGAGATGATATTTAATAAAATAAGTAGAAATCCACTAAAAGTTTTGTTTGGTTATCTTGCAATCCCGAGATAATCGTCTCCATGCTCCAAATCCATTTTAAAGCCATTTTTAAGGCATTTCGCGCATACATGAAATGAACACATTTTTCTCCAAAAATAAGTGCAAGCTTGTCCTGTTTGGTGGAGATGATATTTAATAAAATAAGTAGAAATCCACTAAAAGTTTTGTTTGGTTATCTTGCAATCCCGAGATAATCGTCTCCATGCTCCAAATCCATTTTAAAGCCATTTTTAAGGCATTTCGCGCATACATGAAATGAACACATTTTTCTCCAAAACTATAACAGATGCAAGCTTGTCCTGTTTGGTGGAGATGATATTTAATAAAATAAGTAGAAATCCACTAAAAGTTTTGTTTGGTTATATTGCAATCCCGAGATAATCGTCTCCATGCTCCAAATCCATTTTAAAGCCATTTTTAAGGCATTTCGCGCATACATGAAATGAACACATTTTTCTCCAAAACTATAACAGATGCAAGCTTGTCCTGTTTGGTGGAGATGATATTTAATAAAATAAGTAGAAATCCACTAAAAGTTTTGTTTGGTTATCTTGCAATCCCGAGATAATCGTCTCCATGCTCCAAATCCATTTTAAAGCCATTTTTAAGGCATTTCGCGCATACATGAAATGAACACATTTTTCTCCAAAACTATAACAGATGCAAGCTTGTCCTGTTTGGTGGAGATGATATTTAATAAAATAAGTAGAAATCCACTAAAAGTTTTGTTTGGTTATCTTGCAATCCCGAGATAATCGTCTCCATGCTCCAAATCCATTTTAAAGCCATTTTTAAGGCATTTCGCGCATACATGAAATGAACACATTTTTCTCCAAAACTATAACAGATGCAAGCTTGTCCTGTTTGGTGGAGATGATATTTAATAAAATAAGTAGAAATCCACTAAAAGTTTTGTTTGGTTATCTTGCAATCCCGAGATAATCGTCTCCATGCTCCAAATCCATTTTAAAGCCATTTTTAAGGCATTTCGCGCATACATGAAATGAACACATTTTTCTCCAAAACTATAACAGATGCAAGCTTGTCCTGTTTGGTGGAGATGATATTTAATAAAATAAGTAGAAATCCACTAAAAGTTTTGTTTGGTTATATTGCAATCCCGAGATAATCGTCTCCATGCTCCAAATCCATTTTAAAGCCATTTTTAAGGCATTTCGCGCATACATGAAATGAACACATTTTTCTCCAAAACTATAACAGATGCAAGCTTGTCCTGTTTGGTGGAGATGATATTTAATAAAATAAGTAGAAATTAACTAAAAGTTTTGTTTGGTTATCTTGCAATCCCGAGATAATCGTCTCCATGCTCCAAATCCATTTTAAAGCCATTTTTAAGGCATTTCGCGCATACATGAAATGAACACATTTTTCTCCAAAACTATAACAGATGCAAGCTTGTCCTGTTTGGTGGAGATGATATTTAATAAAATAAGTAGAAATCCACTAAAAGTTTTGTTTGGTTATCTTGCAATCCCGAGATAATCGTCTCCATGCTCCAAATCCATTTTAAAGCCATTTTTAAGGCATTTCGCGCATACATGAAATGAACACATTTTTCTCCAAAACTATAACAGATGCAAGCTTGTCCTGTTTGGTGGAGATGATATTTAATAAAATAAGTAGAAATCCACTAAAAGTTTTGTTTGGTTATCTTGCAATCCCGAGATAATCGTCTCCATGCTCCAAATCCATTTTAAAGCCATTTTTAAGGCATTTCGCGCATACATGAAATGAACACATTTTTCTCCAAAACTATAACAGATGCAAGCTTGTCCTGTTTGGTGGAGATGATATTTAATAAAATAAGTAGAAATCCACTAAAAGTTTTGTTTGGTTATCTTGCAATCCCGAGATAATCGTCTCCATGCTCCAAATCCATTTTAAAGCCATTTTTAAGGCATTTCGCGCATACATGAAATGAACACATTTTTCTCCAAAACTATAACAGATGCAAGCTTGTCCTGTTTGGTGGAGATGATATTTAATAAAATAAGTAGAAATCCACTAAAAGTTTTGTTTGGTTATCTTGCAATCCCGAGATAATCGTCTCCATGCTCCAAATCCATTTTAAAGCCATTTTTAAGGCATTTCGCGCATACATGAAATGAACACATTTTTCTCCAAAACTATAACAGATGCAAGCTTGTCCTGTTTGGTGGAGATGATATTTAATAAAATAAGTAGAAATCCACTAAAAGTTTTGTTTGGTTATCTTGCAATCCCGAGATAATCGTCTCCATGCTCCAAATCCATTTTAAAGCCATTTTTAAGGCATTTCGCGCATACATGAAATGAACACATTTTTCTCCAAAACTATAACAGATGCAAGCTTGTCCTGTTTGGTGGAGATGATATTTAATAAAATAAGTAGAAATCCACTAAAAGTTTTGTTTGGTTATCTTGCAATCCCGAGATAATCGTCTCCATGCTCCAAATCCATTTTAAAGCCATTTTTAAGGCATTTCGCGCATACATGAAATGAACACATTTTTCTCCAAAACTATAACAGATGCAAGCTTGTCCTGTTTGGTGGAGATGATATTTAATAAAATAAGTAGAAATCCACTAAAAGTTTTGTTTGGTTATCTTGCAATCCCGAGATAATCGTCTCCATGCTCCAAATCCATTTTAAAGCCATTTTTAAGGCATTTCGCGCATACATGAAATGAACACATTTTTCTCCAAAACTATAACAGATGCAAGCTTGTCCTGTTTGGTGGAGATGATATTTAATAAAATAAGTAGAAATCCACTAAAAGTTTTGTTTGGTTATCTTGCAATCCCGAGATAATCGTCTCCATGCTCCAAATCCATTTTAAAGGCCATTTTTAAGGCATTTCGCGCATACATGAAATGAACACATTTTTCTCCAAAACTATAACAGATGCAAGCTTGTCCTGTTTGGTGGAGATGATATTTAATAAAATAAGTAGAAATCCACTAAAAGTTTTGTTTGGTTATCTTGCAATCCCGAGATAATCGTCTCCATGCTCCAAATCCATTTTAAAGCCATTTTTAAGGCATTTCGCGCATACATGAAATGAACACATTTTTCTCCAAAACTATAACAGATGCAAGCTTGTCCTGTTTGGTGGAGATGATATTTAATAAAATAAGTAGAAATCCACTAAAAGTTTTGCTTGGTTATCTTGCAATCCCGAGATAATCGTCTCCATGCTCCAAATCCATTTTAAAGCCATTTTTAAGGCATTTCGCGCATACATGAAATGAACACATTTTTCTCCAAAACTATAACAGATGCAAGCTTGTCCTGTTTGGTGGAGATGATATTTAATAAAATAAGTAGAAATCCACTAAAAGTTTTGTTTGGTTATCTTGCAATCCCGAGATAATCGTCTCCATGCTCCAAATCCATTTTAAAGCCATTTTTAAGGCATTT
>NW_027444492.1:0-22035 GCF_048569485.1 Anomaloglossus baeobatrachus | reverse complement strand
ACAACTACCCCCCCCCGCCACATATTCCTCATACAGTACTACTGTGAGCAGCCTGCTTGGCCGGAACCCACTTTATAGCTGCAGCCTCCCCGGACTCGTCTCCCGCAGCTGCAGCATCCCCGGACTCGTCTCCCACGGCTGCAGCCTCTCCAGACTCGTCTTCCGCAGCTGCAGCCTCTACAGATTAGTCTCCCGCGGCTGCAGCATCTTTGTACGTGACTGCAGTGTCTCCATTGAGCACATTGATGACATCATTGGTCGGTGATCACACAGGAGCTGCCGGCAGAGGATCTTGATGATTTGTACATTCAACAGCAGAACCATTCTCAGGCACCCATTAATAACCTCAGTGTTGGCGGCCGAGGCCAGAGGTGTAGGGATTTCTGCTCAATGTGTTGAATGTTTTGTTTCCATCCTCCATTTAGTGACTCCCATCATTCACTTTCATTTTTGTAATGTAAGTTCAGTGTCGGGGGCGCAGTTGTTGCCTCTCACTGTCGGGGGCGCAATTGTTGCCTCTCACGGTCGGGGGCGCAGTTGTTGCCTCTCACGGTCGGGGGCGCAGTTGTTGCCTCTCACGGTCGGGGGCGCAGTTGTTGCCTCTCACGGTCGGGGGCGCAGTTGTTGCCTCTCACGGTCGGGGGCGCAGTTGTTGCCTCTCACGGTCGGGGGCGCAGTTGTTGCCTCTCACGGTCGGGGGCGCAGTTGTTGCCTCTCACGGTCGGGGGCGCAGTTGCTGCCTCTCACGGTCGGGGGCGCAGTTGCTGCCTCTCACGGTCGGGGGCGCAGTTGTTGCCTCTCACGGTCGGGGGCGCAGTTGTTGCCTCTCACGGTCGGGGGCGCAGTTGTTGCCTCTCACGGTCGGGGGCGCAGTTGTTGCCTCTCACGGTCGGGGGCGCAGTTGTTGCCTCTCACGGTCGGGGGCGCAGTTGTTGCCTCTCACTGTCGGGGGCGCAGTTGTTGCCTCTCACTGTCGGGGGCGCAGTTGTTGCCTCTCGGCGTCGGGGGCGCGGTTTTTGCCTCTCAGTCTTGAGTCCGTAGTTTCTTTGGTCTCAGTGTCGGGGGCGCAGTTGTTGCCTCTCACTGCTCACTGTCGAGGGCATAGTTGTTCTCCCTCAGTGTCGGGAGCATAGTTGTTGCTTTAGTGTTGGGGTGTGCAGTTGTTGTCCCTCAGTGTCGGGGGCGCAGTTGTTGCCTCTCAGTGTCGGGGGCGCAGTTTTTGTCCCTCAGTGTCGGGTGCGCAGTTGTTGTCCCAAAGTGTTGGGTGCACAGTTGTCCCTCAGTGTCGGGGGCGCAGTTTTTGTCCCTCAGTGTCGGGGGCGCAGTTGTTGCCCCTCAGTGTCGGGGGCGCAGTTGTTGTCCCTCAGTGTCGGGGGCGCAGTTGTTGTCCCTCAGTGTCGGGGGCGCAGTTGTTGTCCCTCAGTGTCGGGGGCGCAGTTGTTGTCCCTCAGTGTCGGGGGCGCAGTTGTTGTCCCTCAGTGTCGGGGGCGCAGTTGTTGTCCCTCAGTGTCGGGGGCGCAGTTGTTGTCCCTCAGTGTCGGGGGCGCAGTTGTTGTCCCTCAGTGTCGGGGGCGCAGTTGTTGTCCCTCAGTGTCGGGGGCGCAGTTGTTGTCCCTCAGTGTCGGGGGCGCAGTTGTTGTCCCTCAGTGTCGGGGGCGCAGTTGTTGTCCCTCAGTGTCGGGGGCGCAGTTGTTGTCCCTCAGTGTCGGGGGCGCAGTTGTTGTCCCTCAGTGTCGGGGGCGCAGTTGTTGTCCCTCAGTGTCGGGGGCGCAGTTGTTGTCCCTCAGTGTCGGGTGCGCAGTTGTTGTCCCTCAATGTCGGGGGCGCAGTTGTTGTCCCTCAGTGTCGGGGGCGCAGTTGTTGTCCCTCAGTGTTGGGTGTGCAGTTGTTGTCCCTCAGTGTTGGGTGCGCAGTTGTTGTCCCTCAATGTCGGGGGCGCAGTTGTTGTCCCTCAGTGTCGGGGGTGCAGTTGTTGTCCCTCAGTGTCGGGGGCGCAGTTGTTACCTCTCATCACTGCTCTAGTCTATGTCCTGTTGGGTATTAATATGTCATCTTACGCTGATCTCTGCCTGATAAGAGCTGAGAAGTCTCAGAAGCTGCCGCCTTATCTTCAGTCAGTTATTGAGGCTTCATAAAGAAGACGCTATGAAGTTATATATGGTCCATAGAGAGGAGAGTATGAAGACTGAGGACACACCTAAAGTTACACAAGTACCCTCAAAAAATTGTTTAAAAGAACAGAAAGTCCTCAGTGGTTGATACCTTTTAATGGTAACTGAAAAGATGGTGATAATTGCAGCTTTCCAGACTCCTCAGGTCTCTTCATCAGGCTCAATATAAACACAAAATCTGAAGAGTCACATATTTATACACAACTGGACAGCGACATATTTTTCTAAGTCCTGTTGTGTATAAATATGTGACTCTTCAGATTTTGTGTTATACCATGCCTGATGAAGAGACCTGAGCAGTCTGGAAAGCTGCGATTATTACCATCTTTTCAGTCACCATTAAAAGGTATCAACCACTGAGGACTCTGTTCTTTTAAACAATTTTTGTATCTCTACTGAATAACACGGTACAAAGATATATTTTACCTGTAACAAGTGCCCTATTCATGTGAAAGCAGAACTATGACCTCAGTGATCCCTTCACGAGGAGGAAATGATTTCTATAGTAAATAATGTGTATATCCGGCCCATTTTGGGACATTGTGCCATTAAGGGCTACTATAGCTTTTTGCATGTCATGATGAGCGGTAACTCTCGGCTTTCTTTGCCCTCCACTTTCCTGACTGACCTCTGCAGCGGGGTGCCATGAAGAAGCAGGCCAGGACACAGCCTTGGTGTAATACAGACTTATGACCAGCAGAGGGCGATGAGCTCACAGGGACTGAGCAGGACGTAGAGTACGACATCACCAAAACAGGACCGATACTAAACCATCCCGTCACCAGCACAGGACCGATACAAGACCATCCCGTCACCAGCACAGGACGGATACAAGACCATCCCGTCACCAGCACAGGACCGATACAAGACCATCCCGTCACCAGCACAGGACCGATACAAGACCATCCCGTCACCAGCACAGGACCGATACAAGACCATCCCGTCACCAGCACAGGACCGATACAAGACCATCCCGTCACCAGCACAGGACCGATACAAGACCATCCCGTCACCAGCACAGGACCGATACAAGACCATCCCGTCACCAGGACAGGACCGATACAAGACCATCCCGTCACCAGCACAGGACCGATACAAGACCATCCCGTCACCAGGAAAGGACCGATACAAGACCATCCCGTCACCAGCACAGGACCGATACAAGACCATCCCGTCACCAGGAAAGGACCGATACAAGACCATCCCGTCACCAGGACAGAACCGATACAAAACCATCCCGTCACCAGCACAGGACCGATACAAGACCATCCCGTCACCAGCACAGGACCGATACAAGACCATCCCGTCACCAGGACAGAACCGATACAAGACCATCCCCGTCACCAGCACAGGACCGATACAAGACCATCCCCGTCACCAGCACAGGACCGATACAAAACCATCCCGTCACCAGCACAGGACCGATACAAGACCATCCCGTCACCAGGACAGGACCGATACAAGACCATCCCGTCACCAGCACAGGACCGATACAAGACCATCCCGTCACCAGCACAGGACCAATACAAGACCATCCCGTCACCAGCACAGGACCGATACAAAACCATCCCGTCACCAGCACAGGACCGATACAAAACCATCCCGTCACCAGCACAGGACCGATACAAGACCATCCCGTCACCAGCACAGGACCGATACAAGACCATCCCGTCACCAGCACAGGACCGATACAAGACCATCCCGTCACCAGCACAGGACCGATACAAGACCATCCCGTCACCAGCACAGGACCGATACAAGACCATCCCGTCACCAGCACAGGACCGATACAAGACCATCCCGTCACCAGCACAGGACCGATACAAGACCATCCCGTCACCAGCACAGGACCGATACAAGACCATCCCGTCACCAGCACAGGACCGATACAAGACCATCCCGTCACCAGCACAGGACCGATACAAGACCATCCCGTCACCAGCACAGGACCGATACAAGACCATCCCGTCACCAGCACAGGACCGATACAAGACCATCCCGTCACCAGCACAGGACCGATACAAGACCATCCCGTCACCAGCACAGGACCGATACAAGACCATCCCGTCACCAGCACAGGACCGATACAAGACCATCCCGTCACCAGCACAGGACCGATACAAGACCATCCCGTCACCAGCACAGGACCGATACAAGACCATCCCGTCACCAGCACAGGACCGATACAAGACCATCCCGTCACCAGGACAGGACCGATACAAAACCATCCCGTCACCAGGACAGGACCGATACAAAACCATCCCGTCACCAGCACAGGACCGATACAAGACCATCCCGTCACCAGCACAGGACCGATACAAGACCATCCCGTCACCAGCACAGGACCGATACAAGACCATCCCGTCACCAGCACAGGACCGATACAAGACCATCCCGTCACCAGCACAGGACCGATACAAGACCATCCCGTCATCAGCACAGGACCGATACAAGACCATCCCGTCACCAGCACAGGACCGATACAAGACCATCCCGTCACCAGCACAGGACCGATACAAGACCATCCCGTCACCAGGACAGGACCGATACAAAACCATCCCGTCACCAGCACAGGACCGATACAAGACCATCCCGTCACCAGGACAGGACCGATACAAAACCATCCCGTCACCAGCACAGGACCGATACAAGACCATCCCGTCACCAGCACAGGACCGATACAAAACCATCCCGTCCCCAGCACAGGACCGATACAAGACCATCCCGTCACCAGCACAGGACCGATA
Organism: Anomaloglossus baeobatrachus; assembly: GCF_048569485.1. Classification (NCBI taxonomy): domain Eukaryota; kingdom Metazoa; phylum Chordata; class Amphibia; order Anura; family Aromobatidae; genus Anomaloglossus; species Anomaloglossus baeobatrachus. The sequence continues at coordinate 17,117 of NW_027444492.1, read as the reverse complement.
CAAGACCATCCCGTCACCAGCACAGGACCGATACAAGACCATCCCGTCACCAGGACAGGACCGATACAAGACCATCCCGTCACCAGCACAGGACCGATACAAGACCATCCCGTCAGCAGGACAGGACCATCCCGTCCCCAGCACAGGACCATCCCGTCCCCAGCACAGGACCGATACAAGACCATCCCGTCCCCAGCACAGGACCGATACAAGACCATCCCGTCCCCAGCACAGGACCGATACAAAACCATCCCGTCACCAGGACAGGACCGATACAAGACCATCCCGTCACCAGCACAGGACCGATACAAGACCATCCCGTCACCAGGACAGGACCGATACAAGACCATCCCGTCATCAGCACAGGACCGATACAAGACCATCCCGTCACCAGCACAGGACCGATACAAGACCATCCCGTCACCAGGACAGGACAGATACAAGACCATCCCGTCACCAGCACAGGACCGATACAAGACCATCCCGTCACCAGCACAGGACCGATACAAGACCATCCCGTCACCAGCACAGGACCGATACAAAACCATCCCGTCACCAGCACAGGACCGATACAAGACCATCCCGTCACCAGCACAGGACCGATACAAAACCATCCCGTCACCAGGACAGGACCGATACAAGACCATCCCGTCACCAGGACAGGACCGATACAAGACCATCCCGTCACCAGGACAGGACCGATACAAAACCATCCCGTCACCAGGACAGGACCGATACAAGACCATCCCGTCACCAGCACAGGACCGATACAAGACCATCCCGTCACCAGGAAAGGACCGATACAAGACCATCCCGTCACCAGGACAGGACCGATACAAAACCATCCCGTCACCAGGACAGAACCGATACAAGACCATCCCGTCACCAGGACAGGACCGATACAAAACCATCCCGTCACCAGGACAGAACCGATACAAGACCATCCCGTCACCAGGACAGGACCGATACAAAACCATCCCGTCACCAGGACAGAACCGATACAAAACCATCCCGTCACCAGCACAGGACCGATACAAGACCATCCCGTCACCAGGACAGGACCGATACAAAACCATCCCATCACCAGCACAGGACCGATACAAAACCATCCCGTCACCAGGACAGGACCGATACAAAACCATCCCGTCACCAGCACAGGACCGATACAAGACCATCCCGTCACCAGGACAGGACCGATACAAAACCATCCCGTCACCAGCACAGGACCGATACAAGACCATCCCTTCACCAGCACAGGACCGATACAAAACCATCCCGTCACCAGCACAGGACCGATACAAGACCATCCCTTCACCAGCACAGGACCGATACAAGACCATCCAGTCACCAGCACAGGACCGATACAAGACCATCACGTCACCAGCACAGGACCGATACAAGACCATCCCGTCACCAGCACAGGACCGATACAAAACCATCCCGTCACCAGGACAGGACCGATACAAAACCATCCCGTCACCAGGACAGGACCGATACAAAACCATCCCGTCACCAGGACAGGACCGATACAAGACCATCCCGTCACCAGCACAGGACCGATACAAAACCATCCCGTCACCAGCACAGGACCGATACAAGACCATCCCGTCACCAGCACAGGACCGATACAAGACCATCCCGTCACCAGCACAGGACCGATACAAAACCATCCCGTCACCAGCACAGGACCGATACAAAACCATCCCGTCACCAGCACAGGACCGATACAAAACCATCCCGTCACCAGCACAGGACCGATACAAGACCATCCCGTCACCAGCACAGGACCGATACAAAACCATCCAGTCACCAGCACAGGACCGATACAAGACCATCCCGTCACCAGCACAGGACCGATACAAAACCATCCCGTCACCAGCACAGGACCGATACAAAACCATCCCGTCACCAGGACAGGACCGATACAAAACCATCCCGTCACCAGGACAGGACCGATACAAAACCATCCCGTCACCAGGACAGGACCGATACAAAACCATCCCGTCACCAGGACAGGACCGATACAAGACCATCCCGTCACCAGCACAGGACCGATACAAGACCACCTGGGCCCAAGATGAGAACGAAAAAACCTCAGACAAAATATACTAATATATATTCACAGCTCTGCAAAATTGTCAGTTTTTCTGATTTTTATCTTTTTTTGAGTAAAATGTAAATTGTTCTTATATTCTATAAACTACTCACAACGTCTCTGAATTTCCAAGCAATTCTGTATTTATTTTTTGAAAATGAGAAATGGTGAAAATAACAGAACAATGCACAGAATGCACAGAATGCGCAGCGCTTTCACACCTCAAATAATGCAAAGAAAACAAGTTCATAATCATTTACACACAACAATATAATCATTTTTTTACCTCAGGAGGATTCAGAAATCAATATTTTGCGGAATAACCAGGATTATTAATCCCAGCTTTCCTGCGTCTTGGCCGCTTTCCTCCAGTCTTCACACGGCTTTTAGGTGACCTTATGCCACTCCTGGTGCAGAAATGTAAGCAGTTCTTTGGTGGCTTTTGACTATCTTCTTCTTGATTACATTCCAAAGGTTTTCAATGGGGTTCAGGTCTGGAACCAGACCACCGGCCATATACCGGGAGCACCCCCACCAGACCGGCCATATACCGGGAGCAGCCCCCCAGACCGGCCATATACCGGGAGCACCCCACCAGACCAGCCATATACCGGGAGCACCCCACCAGATCGGCTATATACAGTGCCTTGTGAAAGTATTCGGCCCCCTTGAATTTTTCATCCTTTTCCCACATTTCAGGCTTCAAACCTAAAGATAAAATGTTAATGTTCTGGTGAAGAATCAACAACAAGTGACACAATTGTGAAGAGGAAGGAAATTTACGGCTTACTTTAAACTTTTGTAAAAAATAAAACTAAAAATCGGGGCGTGCATTATTCATCCCCTTTACTTTCAGTGCAGAAACTCCCTCCAGAAGGTGATTGAGGGTCTCTGGATGATGCAATGTTGTCCTAAATGACTGATGATGATAAATATAAGCCCCTGTGTGTAACAAGTCTCCGTATAATGCCCCTGCTCTGTGATAGTCTCATGTTCTGTGTAAAGCGCAGAGAGCATCATGAAGACCAAGGAACACAACAGTCAGGTCCAGGATACTGTTGTGGAGACGTTTAAAGCCGGATTTGGTTACAAAAAGATTTCCACAACTTGACACATCCCAAGAAGCCCTGTGCAAGCAATCATATAGAAATGGAAGGAGGATCATACACTGCAAATCTACCAACACCCGGCCGTCCATCCAAACTGTCATCTCACACAAGAAGACTGATCAGATGCAGCCAAGAGGCCCATGATCCCTCTGGATGATCTGCAGAGATCTACAGCTGAGGTGGAGAGTCTGTCCATAGCACAACAATCAGTCTACACTGCACAAATCTGGCCTTTATGGAAGAGTGGCAAGAAGAAGCAATTTCTCAAAGATATCCATAAAAAGTGTTGTTTAAAGTTTGCCACAAGCCGCCTGGAGACACCAAACATGTGGAAGAAGGGGCTCTGCTCAGATGAAACCAAAATCAAGCTATGTGAGCACAATGCCAAACGATATGTAACAGCAACACAGCTCATCACCCTGCACACACCATCCCCACTGTCAAACATGGTGGAGGCAGCATCATGGTTTGGGCCTGCTTTTCTTCAGCAGGGACAGGGAAGATGGTAAAATTGATGGGAAGATGGATGGAGCCAAATACAGGACCATTCTTGAAGAAAACCTGTTGGAGTCTGCAAAAGACCTGAGACTGGGACGGAGATTTGTCTTCCAACAAGACAATGATCGCAAACATAAAGCAAAATCTACAATGGAAGGGTTCACAAATAACCGTATCCAGGTGTTAGAATGGCCAAGTCACAGTCCAGACCTGAACCCAATCGAGAACCTGTGGAAAGAGCTGAAAACTGCTGTTCACAAACGCCTCCATCCAACCTCACTCAGCTCCAGCTGTTTACAAAGGAAGAATGGGCGAGAATTTCACCTCTCCATGTGCAAAACTGATAGACACATCCCCCAAGTGACCGCAGCTGTAATCGCAGCCAAAAGGGGGCGCCACAAAGGATTAATTTACAGGGGATGAATAATTTTGCACGCCCCAATTTACAGTTATTTTTTATAAAAGTTAAAAATAAGCAATAAATTTCCTTCCTCTTCACAATTGTGTCACTTGTTGTAGATTCTTCACCAGAACATTCACATTTTATCTTTATGTTTGAAGCCTGAAATGTGGGAAAAGGGTGAAAAATTCAAGGGCGCGAATACTTTTACAAGGCACTGTACCTGGAGCACCCCACAAGACTAACCATATACCGGGAGCACCACACCAGACTAGCCATATGCCGGGAGCACCACACCAGACTAGCCATATGCCGGGAGCACCACACCGGACCAGCCATATACCGGGAGCACCACACCAGACTAGCCATATGCCGGGAGCACCACACCGGACCAGCCATATACCGGGAGCACCACACCGGACCAGCCATATACCGGGAGCACCCCACAAGACCTGCCATATTCCAATAACACCCCACCAGACCAGCCATATACCGGGAGCACCCCACAAGACTAGCCATATACCAGGGGCACCCCACCAGACCAGCCATATACCGGGGGCACACCACAAGACTAGCCATATACCGGGGGCACACCACCAGACCAGCCATATACCGGGGGCACACCACAAGACTAGCCATATACCGGGGGCACACCACCAGACCAGCCATATACCGGGAGCACCCCACAAGACTAGCCATATACCGGGGGCACACCACCAGACCAGCCATATACCGGGAGCACCCCACAAGACTAGCCATATACCAGGGGCACGCCACCAGACCAGCCATATACCGGGAGCACCCCACAAGACTAGCCATATGCCGGGAGCACCACACCGGACCAGCCATATACCGGGAGCACCACACCGGACCAGCCATATACCGGAAGCACCCCACAAGACTAGCCATATTCCAATAACACCCCACCAGACTTGCCGTACATCAGGAGCACCTCACCACACATACCGTATGCCAGAAGCAGCCCACAGGACCTGTCGTATGCTGGGAACAACCCACAGGACCTGTCGTATGCAGAAGCACCTCACAATAACTGGGGACCATCACCCATGGTCCATCCGGAGGCCTGTTATCCGAAGTCCCTTCCAGGGGCCCTCATGAGTGGGCCCTCCACCATATACAGGAAGTACCCAATGAGACCAGCTGTGTGCCGTGAACACCCCCACAAGACCCATATATCAGGGGCACCCCACGAGACGAGCCATATACTGGAAACCCCATGAGACCAGCCATATACCGGGAGCACCCCACAAGAGCAGGTGTCCGTCCCCTGTAGTCCCCCTCCAGGGGTCCACTATCCATTATATCTGGTACAGGGTATCAATACAATTTGTAATCTCCCTCGATCAGAGCACAGCTTGATTTTTAGACCTTCTTTCTGGTCTCTTCCCTGCTCAGTTACTTCTTTTTCTCGGATCCTCCAGTAATCTGTCACTCTCAGCTTCCCCGGATGTCGGATTACAGGATATGATCTTGGGCAGGGCGGATTACATGGTTCGGTCCTTTATATGGCGGCGATGTCAGTATTTTTAGCACTTGGGTAATTAGTTGCAGATCGGCATTTCTTTCTGTCATGTGTAAATCTATTAGGATTTGTTGGAAACAAAGCAGGAAAAGAGCAGCCATCCTCGTAACGAGGGGCTCTGCATGTGAGCGGAGCAGGGCACCATGGGAAACACATTTTCCCAGCATAATAAGTGCAGAGGATTTCACACATGGACCCCCTGAGGATGACGGCAGAGCTGTGCCCCATATCATCTGAGCAGCAGCACTAATCTCCTGGGTATAATTAGTGAGGATGCCAAGTGCTGAGCAGCCCGAGCCCTCTGCCGCGCCACCGTGCTACAGGAGCAAAAGCAGAGGCCTGAAGGACGCAACACGGCGGCACGTGAGGCAAGACGACGTGCACACGCGAGGCAAGACTACGTGCACACGCGAGGCAAGACGACGTGCACACGCGATGCAAGACAGCGTCCACACTACTGTGCTACAGGAACAAAAGCAGAGGCCTGAAGGACGCAATACGGCGGCACGTGAGGCAAGACGACGTGCACACGCGAGGCAAGACGACGTGCACACGCGAGGCAAGACGACGTGCACACGCGAGGCAAGACGACGTGCACACGCGAGGCAAGACTACATGCACATGCGAGGCAAGACGACGTGCACACGCGAGGCAAGACGACGTGCACACGCGAGGCAAGACGACGTGCACACGCGATGCAAGACAGCGTCCACGCTACTGTGCTACAGGAACAAAAGCAGAGGCCTGAAGGACGCAATACGGCGGCACGTGAGGCAAGACGACGTGCACACGCGAGGCAAGACGACGTGCACACGCGAGGCAAGACGACGTGCACACGCGAGGCAAGACGACGTACACACGCGAGGCAAGACGACGTGCACACGCGAGGCAAGACGACGTGCACACGCGAGGCAAGACGACGTGCACACGCGAGGCAAGACGACGTGCACACGCGAGGCAAGACGACGTACACACGCGAGGCAAGACGACGTACACACGCGAGGCAAGACGACGTGCACACGCGAGGCAAGACGACGTGCACACGCGAGGCAAGACTACGTGAACACGCGAGGCAAGACGACGTGCACACGCGAGGCAAGACGACGTACACACGCGAGGCAAGACGACGTGCACACGCGAGGCAAGACGACGTGCACACGCGAGGCAAGACGACGTGCACACGCGAGGCAAGACGACGTGCACACGCGAGGCAAGACGACATGCACACGCGAGGCAAGACGACGTGCACACGCGAGGCAAGACGACGTACACACGCGAGGCAAGACGACGTACACACGCGAGGCAAGACGACGTGCACACGCGAGGCAAGACGACGTGCACACGCGAGGCAAGACAGCGTCCACGCTACTGTGCTACAGGAACAAAAGCAGAGGCCTGAAGGACGCAACGGCAACACGGCGGCACGTGAGGCAAGACGACGTGCACACGCGAGGCAAGACGACGTGCACACGCGAGGCAAGACGACGTGCACACGCGAGGCAAGACGACGTGCACACGCGAGGCAAGACGACGTGCACACGCGAGGCAAGACGACGTGCACACGCGAGGCAAGACGACGTGCACACGCGAGAGAAGACAGCATCCACGCTACTGTGCTAGAGAAAAAAGCAGAGGCCTGAAGGACGCAACATGGCGGCACGCGAGGCATGACAACGTCCACATGGCCGCACAAGAGGCAAGACGATGTGCACACGAGAAAAGACCACATCCACGCTACTGTGCTACAGAAACAAAAGCAGAGGCCTGAAGGACGCAACACGGAGACACAAGGTGACGTTCCCGCGATTGCACGTGAGGCAAGACGACGTCCATGCAGCGGCCCATTAGCACCTGGGATCATGATGTCACAGGTGAGGACAGTGATGTCATAGTCAGTGATCATACGTGTAGTATGATGATATAAGACACATTGTATGTGTACTGTACGGAGCCATATGAGTGTCCCACGGTCAGACATATTGGATTTCATCCAGATAAGTGGCTACCAGTGGACTCGGGCAGCGTCCTCTCCTGTAGCCCACAGATGATGTGATCTGCTCCATGCACCTGACTGCTGCAGTTTTGCTGCATTTCATCAGTGTGTGAATTTCCCCCGATGTGGGAGATATCAGCGCCGCAGTGGATTGCTGACACCGATACCAGCCAGGTGACCGGGTCAGAGGTCTCCGGTCATCAACACAAGAGTCCTCAGCATTGTGCCATCTGATCGCAGCTTTCAGGACTCCTGAGAGGCTTATCCAAGAAAACTGCAGAGAAAACACAGGGTTCCTGCACCAGCCAGACGCCATGACTGTGCTGCAGCTGTTCCCTCCGATCCCCGCCGGGGCAGATGTCACCACTGGAGCCATGGTGGCCCAAACAAAGACACATGAAATCTGGCAGATTCATGCGACTTTCACCAGGACATTTCATTAAATCGCTGTAAGGTGCCCCCCTTACACACCGGCGTCCCCCTCATAGACCGGGGCAAAAGACTCACCAGCAGTTATACTAAAAAGACAATCCTGCCCCAAACACGCGTGTGGCGACATTATACACCGCACCGCAGACATGATCCACCATGGAAATCATTGCTAATGATGAAATCACCAGCCCTGGTCCCCCCCATACAGTCATTATCATGGCCGCCACCTTCCTGGTGGCAGCGGCATATCCAGAGCCGGCTGCAGCTGCTCATGGGCCCAGGGTGAAAGCGTCTGAGCGGCCCCATACACACGCAGGCACGCGTACACACCCAGAGGCCCCATACACACCCAGAGGCCCCATACACACGCAGGCACGCGTACACAAATTCACATACATACAGTGACTCAGGCACGCGTACACAAATTCACATATATACAGTGACGCAGGCACGCGTACACAAATTCACATATATACAGTGACGCAGGCACGCGTACACAAATTCACATACATACACTGACGCAGGCACGCGTACACAAATTCACATATATACAGTGACGCAGGCACGCGTACACAAATTCACATATATACAGTGACGCAGGCACGCGTACACAAATTCACATATATACAGTGACTCAGGCACGCGTACACAAATTCACATATATACAGTGACGCAGGCACGCGTACACAAATTCACATATATACAGTGACGCAGGCACGCGTACACAAATTCACATATATACAGTGACGCAGGCACACGTACACAAATTCACATATATACAGTGACGCAGGCACACGTATACAAATTCACATATATACAGTGACTCAGGCACGCGTACACAAATTCACATATATACAGTGACGCAGGCACACGTACACAAATTCACATATATACAGTGACGCAGGCACACGTACACAAATTCACATACATACAGTGACGCAGGCACGCGTACACAAATTCACATACATACAGTGACGCAGGCACGCGTACACAAATTCACATATATACAGTGACGCAGGCACACGTACACAAATTCACATATATACAGTGACGCAGGCACGCGTACACAAATTCACATACATACAGTGACGCAGGCACGCGTACACAAATTCACATATATACAGTGACGCAGGCACACGTACACAAATTCACATATATACAGTGACGCAGGCACACGTACACAAATTCACATATATACAGTGACTCAGGCACGCGTACACAAATTCACATACATACAGTGACGCAGGCACGCGTACACAAATTCACATACATACAGTGACGCAGGCACGCGTACACAAATTCACATACATACAGTGACGCAGGCACACGTACACAAATTCACATATATACAGTGACGCAGGCACACGTACACAAATTCACATATATACAGTGACGCAGGCACGCGTACACAAATTCACATACATACAGTGACGCAGGCACGCGTACACAAATTCACATACATACAGTGACGCAGGCACGCGTACACAAATTCACATATATACAGTGACGCAGGCACGCGTACACAAATTCACATACATACAGTGACGCAGGCACACGTACACAAATTCACATACAGTGACGCAGGCACACGTACACAAATTCACATATATACAGTGACGCAGGCACGCGTACACAAATTCACATACATACAGTGACAGGCACGCGTACACAAATTCACATATATACAGTGACGCAGGCACGCGTACACAAATTCACATATATACAGTGACGCAGGCACGTGTACACAAATTCACATATATACAGTGACGCAGGCACGCGTACACAAATTCACATATATACAGTGACGCAGGCACGCGTACACAAATTCACATATATACAGTGACGCAGGCACACGTACACAAATTCACATATATACAGTGACGCAGGCACACGTACACAAATTCACATACATACAGTGACACAGGCACGCGTACACAAATTCACATACATACAGTGACGCAGGCACACGTACACAAATTCACATACATACAGTGACGCAGGCACACGTACACAAATTCACATACATACAGTGACGCAGGCACACGTACACAAATTCACATACATACAGTGACACAGGCACGCGTACACAAATTCACATACATACAGTGACGCAGGCACACGTACACAAATTCACATACATACAGTGACACAGGCACACGTACACAAATTCACATACATACAGTGACGCAGGCACACGTACACAAATTCACATACATACAGTGACGCAGGCACGCGTACACAAATTCACATACATACAGTGACGCAGGCACACGTACACAAATTCACATACATACAGTGACACAGGCACACGTACACAAATTCACATACATACAGTGACGCAGGCACACGTACACAAATTCACATACATACAGTGACGCAGGCACGCGTACACAAATTCACATACATACAGTGACGCAGGCACGCGTACACAAATTCACATATATACAGTGACGCAGGCACGCGTACACAAATTCACATATATACAGTGACGCAGGCACGCGTACACAAATTCACATACATACAGTGACGCAGGCACACGTACACAAATTCACATACATACAGTGACGCAGGCACGCGTACACAAATTCACATACATACAGTGACGCAGGCACGCGTACACAAATTCACATACATACAGTGACACAGGCACACGTACACAAATTCACATATATACAGTGACACAGGCACACGTACACAAATTCACATATATACAGTGACGCAAGCACACGTACACAAATTCACATATATACAGTGACGCAGGCACACGTACACAAATTCACATATATACAGTGACGCAGGCACGCGTACACAAATTCACATATATACAGTGACGCAGGCACACGTACACAAATTCACATACAGTGACGCAGGCACACGTACACAAATTCACATATATACAGTGACACAGGCACACGTACACAAATTCACATACATACAGTGACGCAGGCACACGTACACAAATTCACATATATACAGTGACGCAGGCACGCGTACACAAATTCACATATATACAGTGACGCAGGCACACGTACACAAATTCACATACAGTGACGCAGGCACACGTACACAAATTCACATATATACAGTGACACAGGCACACGTACACAAATTCACATACATAGAGTGACACAGGCACACGTACACAAATTCACATATATACAGTGACACAGGCACACGTACACAAATTCACATACAGTGACACAGGCACGCGTACACAAATTCACATATATACAGTGACGCAGGCACGCGTACACAAATTCACATATATACAGTGACACAGGCACGCGTACACAAATTCACATATATACAGTGACACAGGCACACGTACACAAATTCACATACATACAGTGACACAGGCACGCGTACACAAATTCACATATATACAGTGACGCAGGCACACGTACACAAATTCACATATATACAGTGACACAGGCACACGTACACAAATTCACATACTGTGACGCAGGCACACGTACACAAATTCACATATATACAGTGACGCAGGCACGCGTACACAAATTCACATATATACAGTGACAGGCACACGTACACAAATTCACATACTGTGACACAGGCACACGTACACAAATTCACATATATACAGTGACGCAGGCACGCGTACACAAATTCACATATATACAGTGACGTAGGTACACAAATTCACATATATACAGTGACAGGCACGCGTACACAAATTCACATATATACAGTGACACAGGCACACGTACACAAATTCACATATATACAGTGACGCAGGCACACGTACACAAATTCACATATATACAGTGACGCAGGCACACGTACACAAATTCACATATATACAGTGACGCAGGCACACGTACACAAATTCACATATATACAGTGACACAGGCACACGTACACAAATTCACATACATACAGTGACGCAGGCACGCGTACACAAATTCACATACATACAGTGACACAGGCACGCGTACACAAATTCACATATATACAGTGACAGGCACGCGTACACAAATTCACATACATACAGTGACGCAGGCACACGTACACAAATTCACATATATACAGTGACGCAGGCACGCGTACACAAATTCACATATATACAGTGACACAGGCACACGTACACAAATTCACATATATACAGTGACAGGCACACGTATACAAATTCACATATACAGTGACGCAGGCACGCGTACACAAATTCACATATATACAGTGACGCAGGCACGCGTACACAAATTCACATACATACAGTGACGCAGGCACACGTACACAAATTCACATATATACAGTGACGCAGGCACACGTACACAAATTCACATATACAGTGACGCAGGCACACGTACACAAATTCACATATATACAGTGACGCAGGCACACGTACACAAATTCACATATACAGTGACGCAGGCACGCGTACACAAATTCACATATATACAGTGACGTAGGTACACAAATTCACATATATATACAGTGACACAGGCACGCGTACACAAATTCACATATATACAGTGACGCAGGCACGCGTAGACAAATTCACATATATACAGTGACGCAGGTACACAAATTCACATACATACAGTGACACAGGCACGCGTACACAAATTCACATATATACGGTGACGCAGGTACACAAATTCACATATATACAGTGACAGGCACACGTACACAAATTCACATATATACAGTGACAAAGGCACGCGTACACAAATTCACATACATACAGTGACGCAGGCACGCGTAGACAAATTCACATACATACAGTGACGCAGGCACGCGTAGACAAATTCACATATATACAGTGACGCAGGCACACGTACACAAATTCACATATATACAGTGACGCAGGTACACAAATTCACATATATACAGTGACAGGCACACGTACACAAATTCACATATATACAGTGACAAAGGCACACGTACACAAATTCACATACATACAGTGACACAGGCACGCGTACACAAATTCACATATATACAGTGACGCAGGCACGCGTACACAAATTCACATATACAGTGACACAGGCACGCGTACACAAATTCACATACATACATTGACACAGGCACACGTACACAAATTCACATATACAGTGACACAGGCACACGTACACAAATTCACATACATACAGTGACGCAGGCACGCGTACACAAATTCACATATATACAGTGACGTAGGCACACGTACACAAATTCACATATATACAGTGACACAGGCACACGTACACAAATTCACATACATAGTGACGCAGGCACGCGTACACAAATTCACATACATACAGTGACGCAGGCACGTGTACACAAATTCACATACATACAGTGACGCAGGCACACGTACACAAATTCACATATATACAGTGACGCAGGCACACGTACACAAATTCACATACATACAGTGACAGGCACACGTACACAAATTCACATACATACAGTGACGCAGGCACACGTACACAAATTCACATATATACAGTGACGCAGGCACGCGTACACAAATTCACATACATAGTGACGCAGGCACGCGTACACAAATTCACATACATACAGTGACGCAGGCACACGTACACAAATTCACATATATACAGTGACACAGGCACACGTACACAAATTCACATACATACAGTGACGCAGGCACACGTACACAAATTCACATATATACAGTGACGCAGGCACGCGTACACAAATTCACATATATACAGTGACGCAGGCACGCGTACACAAATTCACATACATACAGTGACGCAGGCACACGTACACAAATTCACATACATACAGTGACGCAGGCACGCGTACACAAATTCACATACATACAGTGACGCAGGCACGCGTACACAAATTTACATACATACAGTGACACAGGCACACGTACACAAATTCACATACATACAGTGACGCAGGCACGCGTACACAAATTTACATACATACAGTGACACAGGCACACGTACACAAATTCACATACATACAGTGACACAGGCACACGTACACAGATTCACATATATAGTGACAGGCACACGTATACAAATTCACATATATACAGTGACACAGGCACACGTACACAAATTCACATACATACAGTGACGCAGGCACACGTACACAAATTCACATATATACAGTGACAGGCACACGTATACAAATTCACATACATACAGTGACACACATGCACACAGATACTGTACATTAGATACATTATTACTATGGTGAGGCCGGCAGCAGCCCCCTCACCTCCCCCACTTGTCTCCCATCCAGCTCCTCCCGGGCATATGGCCGTGCAGACCGCGGTGTGTGATGTCACTAACAGACATGGCTGCACACAGTGCACACTGACACTGCTGTATATATATTACATGGGAGGCTGGGTTCATACACATTACTGGGGGGGCGGGGCGCATACACATTACTGGGGGGCGGGGCGCATACACATTACTGGGGGGGGCGGGGTGCATACACATTACTGGGGGGAGGGGGCACACACATTACTGGGGGGAGGGGGGCACGCACACATTACTGGGGGGGCACGCACACATTACTGGGGGGAGGGGGCACACACACATTACTGGGGGAAGGGGGGCGCACACACACACATTACTGGGGGTGGGGGGCACACACACATTACTGGGGGCGGGGGGCACACCTTATTAGGGGGAGGGGGGCACACACCTTACTAGGGGGAGGGGGGCACACACCTTACTAGGGGGAGGGGGGCACACACCTTACTAGGGGGAGGGGGGCACACACCTTACTAGGGGGAGGGGGGCACACACCTTACTAGGGGGAGGGGGGCACACACCTTACTAGGGGGAGGGGGGCACACACCTTACTAGGGGGAGGGGGGCACACACCTTACTAGGGGGAGGGGGGCACACACCTTACTAGGGGGAGGGGGGCACACACCTTACTAGGGGGAGGGGGGCACACACCTTACTAGGGGGAGGGGGGCACACACCTTACTAGGGGGCGGGGGGCACACACCTTACTAGGGGGCGGGGGGCACACACCTTACTAGGGGGAGGGGGGCACACACCTTACTAGTGGGCGGGGGGCACACACCTTACTAGGGGGCGGGGGGCACACACATTAGTAGGGGGCGGGGGGCACAAACATTAGTAGGGGGCGGGGGGCACACACATTAGTAGGGGGCGGGGGCACACACATTAGTAGGGGGCGGGGGCACACACATTAGTAGGGGGCGGGGGCACACACATTAGTAGGGGGCACACACATTAGTAGGGGGCGGGGGGCACACATTAGTAGGGGGCGGGGGGCACACACACATTAGTAGGGGGCAGGGGCATACACATCACTGGGGCGAGGGGGCATACAGCACAGAGACATTGGGGCTTAGGCTCCTAGTAATCTGTATGACAGGAGTACATTGTGCGGTAACTCCACCCACGTTAACTCATTCCTACAATGCACATGCTAACACTAAGTGCGGGCTTAAAGGGCAAACAAACTGCGGTTGCCAACTTGAGTACTGCAGCCCCATAAGATAAGCCCGGGGGCCGCAGAAAAGATCCCAGACCCTGTTGACTGTGAGTGGGCCCCCCTGGTTGTCTGGGGCCCCGGCACTTGCCCGGGTGCTACAGTCGGCCCTGGTATATCCAACTCCTGGATTTTATTTTATGGCAACATTTAAGTTTTCAGGCCTGAAAAAGAATAATATAAAGTGTTTGGGGTTTAACCCCTTCATCATACACTAAGACATCAGTGATGGCGCGGGGTGTGAAGCAGCTCGGAGGACGGCTGGAGGCGACAACCAGGATCCCGCTCAGTTGACGGGCATCACTGGTCTTTTTTAACCCCTTAGTGACCTGTGATGTACACTTTCCTGTCACATCGCCTGCGGGTGCTGCGGAGCGAGTCCCAATCACACCCTATAAATGTCGCTGTCAGTGGGATGTAAATAGGATTTCTGTTCCCGCCGTGACAGGTTACCATGGCAGCCGGGGCTCTGCAGACGCCTCAACGCCATCTTGGCTGTCCTGTGAAGCTGCGTTCCGGCCCCGACGCCATAAGAGGCCGTAATTTTCACTATATTCTCTGCGCAGCCCAATGATAAAGGACCCAGAGGAGACAATTTTAGTCATTTTTAAATCCCACAGGTTTGAAATTCATAGAGATAAAACTTGAATGGTATCTGTCAAATCGCACCCCCGGGAATCAGCACCGAGGAATCGTAACCCATCATAAACCCCCAACCCCAAAGAATCAGCACCGACGACCCCCCGGGGAATCCGCACCGACGACCCCCCGGGGAATCCGCACCGACGATCGGACCCCCGGGATTCACACTTGACCCTGGGAATCAGCACCGAACCCCGGGAAATCAGTATTGGACCCCGAGATTCACACTGGATTCTGGGAATCAGCACCGAAACCCCGGGGAATCAGCACCGAAACCCCCGGGGAATCAGCACCGAAACCCCCGGGGAATCAGCACCGAAACCCCCGGGGAATCAGCACCGAAACCCCGGGGAATCAGCACCGAAACCCCGGGGATTCACACTGGACCCTGGGAATCAGCACCGAAACCCCCGGGGAATCAGCACCGAAACCCCCGGGGAATCAGCACCGAAACCCCCGGGGAATCAGCACCGAAACCCCCGTGATTCACACTGGACCCTGGGAATCAGCACCGAACCCCAAGAAATCAGTATTGGACCCCGAGATTCACACTGGATTCTGGGAATCAGCACCGAAACCCCCGGGATTCACACTGGACCCTGGGAATCAGCACCGAACCCCAGGAAATCAGTATTGGACCCCAAGATTCACACTGGATTCTGGGAATCAGCACCGGACCCTGGGGAATCAGCACCGGACCCCCGGGATCGCATCTGTCAATATTAGGCTCATTTTTCAGGAAATCATGATGTAAAATTAATAACGACAGCTCCTATCCAGGAGAAAAATCTTCAGTACACAGAAACCCCCGTCATTTACTGCAGCTGTCAGGCATGCTGAGCCTTGTAGTTCACCAGTCACAGCCGTTTGTATTCTCTACCCCCACACCTACATACAAGACGGCTCGTGACACAGAAATCACCTCACAGCAGCCATGGCGACTG